>NW_007728537.1:340557-346330 GCF_000696425.1 Galeopterus variegatus | reverse complement strand
AGATTTCTACCAATTTTCCATTTTTTTGGAATAATTTTGGATTTATAGAAAAGTTTCCACGTTAGCACAGAGCGTTGCCCTCTACCTCTTCCCCCGTCTCTATTACTAACCTCTTCGCAGTTATGTTAACGGTAGGTATGGTAACAGAATCAGCACATTTGTCAAGACGAAGAAATTAACATAGGCACAGTGCTGTCAGCTGAACCGTAGACTTGGTCTCTTTATTAATTTCCCCCCTAAAATCCTTCTTCTGTTTGAGGATCCAATCTGGGGTCCCACACCGGATTGTCCTCTCAGGTCTGTGAAGTTTCTCTCAGTCCTTCCTCGTTTTTAGTGACCTTCACTGTTTTGGAGAGTGCTAGTCATGTATTTTGAAGACTGTCCTTCAGTTTGGGTTTGTCTGATGTTTTCTGATAATAGACCAGGGTTTCGAGAAAGAATACCTGAATTTCTGTATCCCTGGATTCAACCAACCAAAGATTGAAAATATTCGGAAAACAAGAAAATTGCATCTGTACTGAACATGTAGACTTTTTCCGCTTTTCGTTATTCCCTAAACAATACAGTGTAACAACTATTTACATAGCATGTACATTGCATAGGTATTATAAGCAATCGAGTGATTTAATGTACATGGCAGGATGTGCATAGGGTAAGTCCAGGCCATGCTATTTTATGTCAGGGACTGGACCATCCATGGATTTTGGTATCTGAGGGGGTCCTGGGACCAATCCCTGTAGATACTGAGGGACGATTGTCTTCTCATTGCACCATATCAGGGGCACATGATGTCAACATGACTTATCACTGGGCATCTTGACCTTTAGCACCTGGATAATGTGGGGTCTGCCTGATTTCTTCATTGCAAATTTTGCTATTTTTTCCCTTTCCGTTCTCTGTTCGTTGGAAGAGAGTCACGAAGTCCAGCCCACACTCAACACGAGGGGAAATAAGCAACATTTCCTGGGGGAGGAAGTCTTCACATATATTATTTATAATTCTTCTGTAAGGAAAATTTGTCCTTTTTTTCCTGTTTGTTCATTCATTCATTCATTTAATCGTTTATTTGTTTCCATATGGCTCACAGGTACCTATCAAAGCACATTTTCCCCTGTGTTGGTCCTGGAACAGTTTTTTTTTAACACTTGGAAAGATATTGCCTAGCTTGGGTTTTGGGGTACTGGGTGAATAGCCCTCTATCATTTCTTTTAGCTCTAGATGTTTTAAAAAAGCAATGAGTGTGTTTAACCACCCACTTGGGTTTGCATGCAGCAGGGTCTTTCGGCAGGCTGAGAACTAGGTTTCGTGGTGACGCTGTCAGGGTTCTGTTCGTGTCCATTCGTGGTGACACCCCTTGTGGTAGGTGAGGACGTCTGTCTCATTTGGGAGGAGCAGCAGGGCTCCCTGGATGGAGATCCTGGTGCTGCCCATATCGACTGTACCTTTGGGTAAGTCTCTGCCCCTACCCCATCCCCAGCTTCATCATCTGCAAAGTGTTGATTGTCACTCGGACGAGGCCGAGGCTAGGGGTTGGGGGTCATGTATGTGTACTGCCGGGCACAGGGGTCTCTGTGATGACCTCACCCTAAGAATGTTCTGTAAGGTGCACATGGACATTGTGCCCAGCTTCCTGATGAGAAAGCTGATAGGCCGAGCTGCTCAGGACTGTCTCCAAGGCCACGGCCAGGCCATGGCAGGATTGGGTCCGGACCATCTGGACTTACACATTTCAACCTAGACGATTTCCGTGCTATCCGCAGTAGTAGCATCTTGTGAGGACTACTGACCTCGGGTAGGTGTGCAGCCGATCCCTGTCCCTTCCCTCCATCCCTCTGACCCCCCAGTACTCCCAGCACCAAATGTTGTCGGGCTGGGAGGCAGGGGTGACATCGTAGGGTGAGAGAAACACAGAGGAGGTTAGAGGCTTCCCTCTGGTGACTCGCCCCTCTCCAGGGTCTGGGAATGGGTCTCGAGGCCCCAACTCCATCAGAATAGGAGATGGCCAGGCTTTCCATTGACAGGATGACTCTGGAGGGAACAGAATGGGTGTGGACATCAGATGGGATGCACTTTTGGACAGCACTTCCCTTTCCAAGGGCTGTGCTGCTTGGAGTCTGTGGCTGTGGCAACCTGCCTTCTGGTTTCAAGGCATCCAAGAGTCCACTTTATGACTGGGCTGTTGCCTGGTGAGCAGGGTTAGCGAGTAGAGGCGGTGCCCCAGTCTCCAGGAATTGGCTCTTCCTCTCTGCATGGAGCTGACTGCACACTATATAGTCTACATTTGAACCTGGGTGAGTGTGAGGGCGTGGGTGTGCCTCGTGTGAGCGTGTGCACGTGTGTGTGCATGTGCACAGAGACCACTGCCTCCACCGGATGCCTTCTTTAGATGCATCAGTGCAACCCCCTAAGACTCACAATTCCATGAGTCTGGAGGACGTTCTTTTGGGGGACATGTCCCCCCAGGGACCACTTATGCAGAGGTACACTCCTCCTTGCTTACCCTTTTGTGTTTTCCCGTGGCTAAGATTTCACTTCTATGAAACACATATATGCAGCTTGCTGATGTCTTTTGAGACTGGGCCATAAGTTGGGACAGAAGTGCAGCGTGGGGCTGTATGTGTGTGTGTGTGTGTGTGTGTGTGTGTGTGTGCGTGCACACAGGGAAGGGTGAAGGAGGAAATGCTGATTGCAGATGGATCTGAGGAGCTGGGGTAGAACTGGGTTAAGCAGGGGCTTTAGCAATTGAAAGGTGATTCCCTTTGCCTAGGTTTTTCCATGACAACCTGCCCAGAGGTTTATGGGTTGACTGGGCACTCAGACGTGTGATAGAAAGGTGTACTGATATTCACCTCTGGAATTCCCTGGAGAGAAGAGACTTCACCTCACCCAGTAAGGAGGAAAGAAGGACAAAAAAGTGATCTACACACATGGGAGTTCTCATGCAGTTGGTGGGACGGGAAGTCAAGGCACAGTTGGTTTATTTAAAGGGGAAGTTTGCACACAGGTGGGGTTATGGAAGTGGACGTCAGGGATGGACATCAGAGCTTCTTACGAGGCCACTGATCTGGGAGTGACAGGTGAGTCTGGGGTGAGGAGGTCAGGAGGGTGTGGAGGGGAGGATCAGGGGCTTGGCCAGCAGTGTGGAAGGCCACAGAGCCTGCTGATCAACACAGCAGGGGGTCACCTCCCACACATCCCTAGGGAATCAGTTCTCCTTGTTACAGTGGGCAAGGTTTTACGTTGATTGGAGGAGGTGCAGAGCGATTTAGAGGGTTTCCTGGTTAGGGGGCCTTGAGGGGAGAGTTTCTGGTGCAGCCTGGGGCTGCCCTGCTTAACTTCATAGATGTAAGGGCTAGTGATGGGCTCTAGAGCCCATCATGCCAGGCGTGGGTGTGAGCCTGCCAGACCAAGGAGAAGAGTCAGACCTATAATTTGCACAACCATAGAGGAGGTTATGGCAGGAGATCTGGTGCACACAGATGATTCTTATGCTCCAGCTGCAGTTAAGGCTGGGCAGGGAGTAAGGGTGGCCCCAGAAGGGCCTTTCTTGCTGTGTACGGCTTGTGTTAGGAGGTGCTGAGAAAGTTTCAGATGGGAGGATACGGGGAAGATTTATTCACACCCAGTCCTTAAGGGCAGATTGGAGATGAGGAGTGAGGGGGAGGCTAGAGATAGTCAGAAGCTACTGCAGCAGCACAGTGGGGCTGAAAGTCTGGCTAGAGCAGTAATGGCCTGGCAGGTGGGTCCTAGTGTTAGGAGCTGCTCAGATCTAGCAGACAGGTCATTACTTATCCAATTATTAATTTATACCCTGCCCTAATCTAAGAGGGGTTTGAAGCAGTAAGTCAGCACCTGAGAATTTAGTTTTCCGTCTTTCTTTTCATTCATTCATTTATTCAGCAGCTATTTGAGTGCCTACTCTGTGCTAAACACTGTTCTTAGTGCTTTACTTGTTGTGCTGGTTATGGGATCTCTATAACAAAAGATCCCCAAATTTAGTAGTCCCAAGCAACATTTATCATCTCCAGTTTTGGTGGAGCAAGAATCTGGATGTGGCTTAGCTGGGTCTTCTGGCTCATAGTCTCTCTCTTCAGGCTGCAGTGAAGGTCATGGCTGGGGCTGCCATGATCTGGAGGCTTGAGTGGGGCAGGATTCACTTCCAGGCTCACTCAGTGGCTGTTGACTAGATTTAGTTCCTTGCAGGCTATTGGACTGAGAACCCCAGTTCCTTGTCACATGGCCTTTCTATAGGGCATGTCACCTTGTGGCTGTGGACTCCATTGAATTGAGCAAGTGAAGGGGGAGGATGGATAGCAAGACAAAGTCACAGCCTTTTATAAGCCAGTCCTGAAAGTGGTGTCTCATCAATTTTGTCACATTCCATTT
This sequence comes from Galeopterus variegatus, assembly GCF_000696425.1. Lineage (NCBI taxonomy): Eukaryota > Metazoa > Chordata > Mammalia > Dermoptera > Cynocephalidae > Galeopterus > Galeopterus variegatus. The sequence continues at coordinate 341,944 of NW_007728537.1, read as the reverse complement.
GCTACATGCAAATCACTAGGTCCAGCTCACACTCAAGGGGAGGGGACCACACAAGGCATGAATAGCAGGAGGCAGGGACCATTGGAGTCATCTTAGAAGCCTATTCACTTGTATTAACTCATTACGTTCTTGCAACGATGTTAAAAGTAGGTAACGTGATCCCTATTGTACAGATGAGGAAACCGAGGCAGAGAGTAGTTAAATCAGCTTTCAAGGTCACAGACGAGCTGGGATTTAAACCCAGGCCACCCGACTCCAAGATTCCCACCCTTCACCATGACATGAACTGTCACGTCATGGGTCTGTTGGCCCCTTTAGCTCATGCCATGGCCCACCCCGCCCCCTGCGGCTGGAGTTGACCAGGTGCTGGTATTCCTGGTGCCTGCATTCGTGGGATGCTGCACAGCCAGCCTGCGCATTGAACGCTTACCCACCCACTGGTTGTTATCAAATCAGGGTAATTAGTGTTTGCCATAAAATAAACGTGTTTTGGACAGGTTGTACTAACTGAATGACCTTGGGCCAATTATGTAAGTCATCCATGAAATGGAAAGAATAGCACCTGCTTCTTAGGGAGGACTCAATAAAAATGCTCTCTTATGATGCCGTGGTGGTAAAATCCTCTACCTTAGCTCATTGTACCTTCAGGTACAAAGGTACTTAGAACAGAGAGTGCATAGAATTAATATTCAATGTTTAATTCCCCTCCAGAGTGATGTGCTGGGTGTTGGGAGGCAGAGATGAATTGAAATGCAGTCCCCTGTCTCCTGCTCAGCTCCGGCCGGTGAGGGAGGCAGCTGTTTCAGTGGATTATTCCATTCGATGGGTGCTGGTTAAGGTCTGGCTTTGCATAAGGAACGGGGAATGTTGGGGGGTGGGGAAGGAAACCATCCAGCTTTGAAAACCAGAAAGACACTGTCCTCATGACAAAGGAATGGGTGGGTGTCCCTGTCCTGAGTCTTGGCTTGAAGAATAGGGTTGTAGCCTCTGTAGGACTTATAGGACTTCTGCAGGGCTTGTGGCTTTCTGGTCTGTGGGGGGAAAAAAGAGGATACAGGTTGAAATACACGTGTTTTCTTTCTATGAAAATCCTGCCTATAAGGTGACTGACTGCCTTAGGGTTCCCCATCTAGGAGTGCGCAGGGCCCACAAGATTTTTAGGAGCCTTTGAAAATATTTTAAATTTTAATTCCTTTTAAAATCAAAAGAAAACATGAATATAATAATAATGTATAGTAATGTATCCAAACCAAATTATCTTTCTATTGTCTTTATGCCAATATAATCCTGGATTTCTTGTCTCCATGCTGAATAGTAGGTGGTGTCATTTAGAAACTGGCAAAAAAAGGGAGGGAGAGAGACTTGAGGGTGCTGAGAAGAGCATTTA
>NW_007728537.1:338124-339823 GCF_000696425.1 Galeopterus variegatus | reverse complement strand
GATGGTTACACAGATCTTAACCAGGGCTCCAGGGTTAAGCCTCGGGTCCGTCTGTCTCTGAAGTCACCTTCTTTCCTTTGCCATGCTCACCTGGACATTTAGGGAGCAGGTGACAGAAGATCCACTGATGAGGGGCACAGAGAAAGAGTGACCTCACTGTAAGAGGAAAACCAGGAAAATGTGTCCTGGGTGTGGGGAGATGAGAGGGTTTCATAGGGCTGAGAGCATGCATTGTTCTTGGCAGTTGAGGTGTCACTGAGTGACCTCGAGTCAAAGCAGTTTTGGGGCCTGGAAGTGAATTGCAGAAGCCAGAGCAGTGGCTCCAGAATGTTTCTGGAAAGCCAGCTGTGTGTGTGTGTTGGGGGTGTCGGGAGGGGACTCTAAAGAGCAGAGGTTTCTCTACCTGGAGCTGATGAGGGTCATGAGGTGCCAGCCCTTCACCTATGGGGACCCTCCACCCCTGTACTATTTGCAACTTCACTAGTTTTCTTAATGAAGCTGCCCTCTCCTCTAGAAAAACATGTATTTCAGGTCCAACAAAACCTGGATCCATATCTGGGGAAAGGGAGTGTGGATGGGAAGATGGGATTGAGGAGGCGGTGAGCAAAGGCTCTGAGACCCAAGCCTGGTGTTGTCACCCACCAGCTGACCACCTTGGGTGAGTTGCTTAACCTCTGGGTACTTCTGCTTCTTTTCCTGTAAAACGAAAGTCATAAAATTGTCCATCTCCTAGGGTGGTGGTGAAGGTTGAATAAGATCAGTGCAGGGAGGAATTAGCATAGTGATTTGCATGCAGCAAACACTCCATGCCTTTCCCATAATTTCCTGTTATTATATTCATATTAATGTCTATGTTCCTGGGTGGTGCTCTAAGGACTTATTTTTTTGCGTGTTGGGTTCCTCCAGTGGTCTGTGGGTGGAGATCATGTGCTGGCCCCTTGAGTTACACATAATTTGTTTCTGAGGACCAGATTCTGCCCCGGCAGGCACATGGAATCACGGGCTGTGTTCCAGCAGAGATGGGTTCTGGGTTTGTGGACCTTACGGGACTGTGGACAGTGACATCAGCCCAGACTCTCTGGGGACACATGCACTGGCCTGGGCCACATGCCTGACTTACTGTTGTGCACATCTCTGTGCAGCTCTGCTGCTCATCAGATGTCCCCCTTGCTCTGGACATGCTCTTCTTGGGGACCAAACTTTTATTTATTTATTTATTTTTAAAAAGATGACCGGTAAGGGGATCTCAACCCTTGACTTGGNGGCCATCCCTATATAGGATCCGAACCCATGGCCTTGGTGTTATGAGCACCGCACTCTCAAAACTTGGAGCGAGTAACCAGAGGAGAGGGTGGGTCCGGGATTGCAAAAGCGACCCTCTCCCTGAGGAGAAGGCAGCGTCCCAAGCATCGCCTGGGGCGGCCAATTCCAGGACAGCCCTTGGGACACGTAGTGTGCCTGGACAGCTGGTGTCCGTCTGCAGGCTCCTGCCTCAGGGCCTGGAGTGACAGCTTGGCAGGCCCAGATCCTCCCCCAGGGACAGTTGAGGCTGAGACCCTGGATCCCTTCCCTGGGCCCGAGCCCGCCCCCCACACTGTCGTTCTCCGAGCGGCCACTTGATGGCGCTGTGGCTCCACCAGGCGCGGGCGCTCGCAGCCGCCGGGCTGGGGCTGCCGCGGTCACCCCCGGCGCCTGGCTG
>NW_007728537.1:318035-337124 GCF_000696425.1 Galeopterus variegatus | reverse complement strand
CCCCCCCCCCCACCACCACCATGAAAGAAGTTCGGGATTTTGGTGTCGCTTCCCCTCCCTGGCCTGGCAGTTAGGGAGGATCTGTGCCACTGAACCACTTTATTCTTCCTAAAACATGTCCCCCTTCTTTCTTTCCTTCCTGTTTTTGTTTTGGTTTGTCCACTGGCCTGCACTACGTTTCTGCAGCCTCTCCAATAGTACCAAGCCCAGCGTGTGCTGAAGAGCTTCTCTCTAATTTCTTCTCCACTGTGACTTTAGGGACAGAGAAATGGCCTGGCTGGTCTGTTTCCTCTTTTCAAGTTTCCCTGTGACTCTGACTTTGCTCCAAAAGATCCCTCTTAGGGCTTATGCTTGGGACAGAAAGGTGTTCAAACACACAGTTCAAGCAAGCTGGCTAAAATGGAACGTAAAAGAAGAAAATTAAAAAAGAAAGCAGGAGGCTTTTGGAAAATGAACTTTTTATCGGATTCCAAGCATTCTGCAGGGCGCTTTTGTAAAATGCCCAAAAACACAAAGAAGGAAATAAAAAAGCATCCATGGTTTTGCACCAAGGAATGACTTTTGTATTTTAATCTCTCTTTCCAAGATTTATTGTCATTGCACAGATATGTCACCCTTCATCGCCCCAGTCGGGTCAGTTTACTCATGCAGTCTGGATGCCTGCTTTTTGATTTAATACTCTGTGAACGTTCTTCCTTGGCAAGCCGGTTTCTGAAAGTCCCATTCAAGTAGGTCCACTTTTGAAGTGTTGTGCGCCGGCCACTCTGAGTTAGGTCTCTGTGTTAGATGGTCTCACTGAAGCTGTGATTTGGACATTTGGAAGATGATGATTGAATTGTAGCTTCTAGGGAGGGTGGAATTGGGAGCTGGGGCTCTTTTTGGAAGACCGGAGTTGCCCATTTTCGTTTTGCAAAGTGAGGTTAGCCATTTAAAATCAGTTCTCAGAGAGCAGGGTCCTACATTCAGACCTCTGAGCTTTGAGCTTCCCTCCCAGAAATCCCAGGTGTCTGCATGTAGGCTGGAGCCTTCCCAGGCTGCCTGGGGACTGGTGACTGAGAGTCAGGGCTCAGGGGTCACTGAATCGGGCCGTTGTCCCTCTGGAGGACCCTGGGACAAATGCACTAGGCCAGTGTGTGTGTGTGTGTGTGTGTGTGTGTGTTGGGGGTGGGGGGTAGAGAAGGTCAGCCTGATTCTCCCGGGTCTGACTTCCCTCTGGGGCAGGACCGGTGTGGCTGCTTGAGCTGACCGCCTACCTGCAGCTCCACGGGAGCCTGAGTGTCCAGAGGCAGTGCTCTGCAAGCTTGTCTCCCGTCTAGAGTGACAAAGAGCAGGGGGCAGAAACCAGGCTGGGGCTGGCACTGGAGTTCCCTCCTCCCAGCTTCTCCCAGGGCAGCGGGGCACCTATATCCAGGAAAAAGAAAACTTTTTTACATTTTTATTTTATTTTATTTTATTCTGCTGCTGCTAATCTCCTACCACACTGCCTGGTTGCCTCCTGGAGGCACAGAGGGTTGTGTAGCTTCTCAGGACTCTGGAAGGAAACTGCAGGGGACAGGTATAAAGGACAGTCACTGCAGCTGCGCAGGGGCCACAGTAGCCCAGGAAAGTCCTGGACGTTGGGTCTGCTTGTGCCTGGGGTGGGCCCTGGGGCAGGACAGAGAGAACGTCACTCTGCAGCTGCACAGACCTGCGCTCAAACCTGGCTTTGCTCCTGCCTGGCGTGTGATCTCGGGCGAACCCCACAGCACTCTAAACTTCAGTTTTCTTACCTGTAAAATGGAGTGAATGCCTAATCCATAGGGTTGATGTGAAGGTTAGTTGAGATAATAGATGCTGTTTCTTTTCTTTGTTTTTAATTTCAGTCTTTAATTTATCTTGAGTTGATTTTTGTATAGTGATGGTAATTTCTTAAAAACTAGATAGTTGTTAAATGCTTCCCATGAGCCAAACACTATGCTAAGGGTTTTGTCTAGATTATTCTCGCTAATCCTCCTATGACCCCAATGACACAGGTGTTGTTACATTCCCTGGTGGGGAACTAAGGCCCGGAGAGGTCATCATAGTCTGCCCAAAGTCACTCACCTGTCAAGTGTCAGAACTCAACTCTTAACCCTTTGGCTGCATGGCCGTCTCCCTCCCAGGGCCGACACCCTCCATCCTTCCCCACTACACTTCCCCCACCCCTGTGCATTCGGTCAAGTTCAAGTTCATCCCAGCCCTTGTCCACGCATGTCCACTTTTAGAGCTTCATAGATTTCCTCCTCTCGAAGTCATGGGATGGATTTCCCATCTCAGAGACTGTACGAGATGCAACCTTGCAGCTCTGAACAAAGGGTGCTCAGGAGGTGTTCAATAATGAATCTTCACATTTGGGTCATGTGACATGAAAAAAAGAGAGGTCTCCACCATGTATTGTCTTCACTAATGAAGGACATTCCTTCCAAGGGGACGTGTGTGCTTTGTGTGTGCTTTGGTGCATGTGTGTGTGTGTGTGTCAAATCCTCACCGCTGGAGGTGGAAAGACAGAGGAGCTGGATGTGACCCTGGGTGTCAAATGGGAGTGACTCAGAAGACAACACTCCTCCCAGGAAGGTGGGGGTGGGGTGGGGAAGGAGAGGCAGAGACAGCCACCAGGGCAGGCTGAAAGGTCTGGGGTGACTTCTGGGGCTCCCGCTCTGCCCCCAACTAAGTGCTCTCTGTCTGGATGCTGCTGTGGTTCCTCAGATTCCTTTAAAAAAGAAAAAGTCCTTTTATTGGACACTTGGGGGGAGAGGCTTAGCAGGGCAATGCCTGAGGTGACACTTGGGTGTGAATGAGTTTCAATTAAAGTGCCATCCATCAGCTGGGGAGCAGGACAGCTCTTCAGGCCCTTTCCGTTTTGAAGAGGGCAAAGATGGGGATGACGGATCGCTGCTGGGTGGGCGGCAAGGGGAAGGTAGACCTGCAGCCCGTGCCTTTGCTCGGTGACAGCGTGTGCTTTCTGCTGGTGCAGGTGTCTGGAGGGAGGGGCTTTTTGGTAGACAGCTGTCGGCTGGAGCCATCCGCTTCCCTCTGTCGGTACTGTTTCCTTTTTAGGTTCAGCCGACTTTGTCGCAGGGGTTTTGTCCCTAGGACTTGCTAACTGAGGATCCATCCATTCTATGACAAAGCATGACATTACAGTTTTGGAAAACTTACACACACATACCCGTGTTTCCTTTTTAGGTTCAGCCGACTTTGTCGCAGGGGTTTTGTCCCTAGGACTTGCTAACTTAGGATCCGTCCATTCTATGACAAAGCATGACATTACAGTTTTGGAAAACTTACACACACATACCCGCAAGGCTGTTGAAGGAGCAGGTCTGGTTGATGTGGGTGCCAGTCATAGCCTGTGAAAGCCAGAAGTGACCCCCGGGCAGATGGAGATGACCCGTCGAATCCCCCCATGTTCCAAGGTGCACTTTTCTTAAAATCCTGCTTATGCAGACCCTGCATTCCCCTGGTGTTCCTGCAGGCGACCATCCTCAGTAAGTGTTGTTGTTTTCATGTGTATGATGCTGGTGACTGGCTTGTGTATTTACTACCAAGGGAGGAGACACTGGCCTTTCTTTTAGCTCTGAAAATAACTCCGTGGTGATAGGTTTGGGAAGGTTGATGACAATGGTCCTGGGTGGATGTTGGCATTTACTGGGGCATTTACTGTGTCAGATGAGTCTGAACCACATGCCGTGTTAGCTCAACTGTTGTGGGTAGGAGTTTGTCCCAGAGACCTCTGTGAACCCTTGGGTGCATGTCATCACATGTACATCCTGCCTGCAGAGAGGGAAGAGTATTCCTAGTAATGCTGTTTGTGACAAGCCTGTGCTGAGAACAGCCCTTTATAGAGAACCAGGAAAGACTCTGGCCGCAGGAAGCTTATAGTCGGAACGCTTAGTGTAAATACTATAAATAGTTTCCTTGTATTGACTGCATCCTATGCCCAGATGGTATCCTGCATTTACGTTTTTTGAATGAAGAAGCACATTCAGAGAAGTTAAGCAGCTTGGCTGAGGCCACACAGCTGGTTGGTAGCAGAGCTACCTGCCTCTCCAACTAATGTGTCCTTCCTGCTCGGCGCCATGTGGTACCGAAGTCTAGTGGCATAACAACCCACCCACTGCCCAGGGAGGAGGGATTGGTGCACAGGCAGGTCTCAAAGAAACTAAATGACTGATTTGCTGTGCACCCTCTTGTGAGCCTGCTCCTGCTAAAAATGCCCGCCCTGCTCCCTGAGGCTGCCTGGGGATGATCAAGGGGGTTTGAAGAGCTCTCTGGACAGAGAGGACAGAGGATCCCATGGTTCTCCTGAGATTTGATCTCTATGCCTGGCAGTCATTCAAGAACCAGTTGGACAGGTACCTTGGCTGGACCTCTCTGGGGTTTCTGCTTCCCCAGTAGGATCTCCAAGCAGGAGAATGCCTAAGACACAGCCCACTGACCACATGATGACAGCCACGGGCACACACCTGGTCACTCATCTCTGGGCATAGCAAACAAGGAGGGCTTGCTGTGCGTGTCATCGGCTCTTGTCCCAGCCTGTTGACTTGGTCTGGGGCTGTTAGCATGCAGACAGGGGATCGTTCTTCTGACTGAATGCAGTTGAGGAATCTTTCCCTGGACTGATGGATGAGAGACCAGGATGGACTTGTTGGGTGTAGGACCTCAGCCTTAGGTGAACACAAGTAGGCCTGCATCCCTGTCCCTTCCTGAAATCCTGTGACACTCCCTTTCTGAAACTTGAGAGAGGCACAAAGCAATTGTTTGCTTGGGCAAAAAAGGACAGTGGAGAAGTTTTCTTAAGTAAATTGTAGCTGGGCATCTGTCCTTTCGGGCTGCCCTGCAGTTGAGATATGGGTCTTCCACTTGTAAACATCTGCACCTGAGATAAGTTTTGACATATCTTGGGCAAAAAAGGACAGTGGAGAAGTTTTCTTAAGTAAATTGTAGCTGGGCATCTGTCCTCTCGGGCTGCCCTGCAGTTGAGATATGGGTCTTCCACTTGTAAACATCTGCACCTGAGATAAGTTTTGACATATTTTTTTTTCTTTAAGACCCTCTTATCTGTAGATCTTCATGGGGAGATTTATTCTTTTGTTAATTTATTCAATAAATATTTGTCAAGCACACACTACTAGCTTGGCAGTCTGCTACCTGCTGAGGGTACAAAGATTCATGTAGATGAACGCACTTGAGGGCAGTTCGCATACAGTGGGCAGACAGATTTGTAAACAAGTAATTGTGGTAGCCTGCAATAAGTGGCAGAAGAGAAGTCCAGACTTCTAGGGATACACTAAGGAATGTGTGATTCAGTCTGTCTGTGGTTGGAAGGCTTCATGAGGGACACTCAATGGCTCTTGAAGGATTAGAGGGGTTCAGAGTGTTGCAGGATGGGGAAGAGGGGAAGGGCATCCCAGGGAGAGGGAACAGCATGCACAGAAGCACAGAGGCTTGAAAGGGTGCATAAGGAATGGGACTTCTGGGGGTTGGCTGTACAATGGAGCAGTGGCAGGTTAGGTCAAGGATAAATTAGGAAGAGTCTTGAACACATTGTCTAAAAGGTTTCAGCCTTATCCTAATGGGAGAAGGAATGAGAAGAGAAATCTCTCTCAAGCACCTTAGGTGGTGAGCATTATTTGTCAGCATAGGTTAAGCTGTGCTGCAGTAACAAACATCCCCAAATGTTAATGGCTTGAAACAATGGTTTTTTCCTCATTCACATTACATGTGTAATACAGGTTGGGGAGGAGGGAGGCTGTGCTCCAGGAATTCAGGCTAACAATGGCTCCACTATTTTGCGTCACCTCCATTTGAACCTATGACTTCAGGGTCCCTGTAGCAGGGGAGGCAGAAGAAAACTGCCCACAGCCTGTTGTCCAGAACTTGTTGGATGGTCCTGCCATCCAAGGGGACCAGGAGATGTCAGATCTCAAATGGCTGTCTCTGCCAGTGGTTGACATGATAAACTTTTGCTGGGGATGGAGGTGGAAAGTGTAGGAGAGTTAGGTATCTAGATCTGAACGGCTTCTTTTTCTCTTTCTAGGGGAGAGAGGTGCAGCTGTAGTTGGGGTGCTCTCCAGGTGTGGTGAGGGGAGCAGGTCGGCGTGCACCATCCACCATTTGCACACGGCGAGGCGTGCTCTGATCTGGGACATAACCAAATGCACGTTCTCAAAAGGCATTTCACATGGATTTTATTGTCCTTCTAAAATGAGGGGATTTTAATAGACTCCTTTTCTGCTGGACTGTTGGGCTGTACATTTGGTGGACATCATGCGGGCCTAGGGTGGCCCCACACAAAGCTCTTGTACAGAATCCAGTAGCAAATAGTAAAGTGGGTTTTTGTGGAGGACTTTGTTTCTTTTATAGGGAAAATTTAAGCAGAATTATTCAAATTGAACTGGCATTGGGTATGGGGGACTTTGGAAGCCCCCTGACCATGCTGCTGTCTTCTCATGCAGATCATTTTTCAGCCACTTCTCTCCGGACAGAAGGGAGGAAAAAGCTACCCTGGCCTTGACAGTTAAGACCTGCTCAGTGCTGCTTTCAGGCCAATCAGAAGGAGGAAGGACTGTTCTGGGCCTCTTCAGTTTGGGCTTTTTGCTTGTTGAAGGCAGGGATGCTGGTGGGATTGGAGAAATCCTGTCATTGGAAGTTAAGCAGTATGTCTTAGGATATGAGTTGTAAAGTCTAGAGCTATGCCGTGACTTCTGGACTCAAGCTTGTCAAAACCCATCTTAGAGGCAAAAGCATACTTTTGATTTGTTTTCAGGCCAGGTGGTGGGAGGACTTCCCGAAAGGATTAAAGCTTGAATGTTAAAGGCTGATTTCNCTTGGGCAAAAAAGGACAGTGGAGAAGTTTTCTTAAGTAAATTGTAGCTGGGCATCTGTCCTTTCGGGCTGCCCTGCAGTTGAGATATGGGTCTTCCACTTGTAAACATCTGCACCTGAGATAAGTTTTGACATATTTTTTTTTTCTTTAAGACCCTCTTATCTGTAGATCTTCATGGGGAGATTTATTCTTTTGTTAATTTATTCAATAAATATTTGTCAAGCACACACTACTAGCTTGGCAGTCTGCTACCTGCTGAGGGTACAAAGATTCATGTAGATGAACGCACTTGAGGGCAGTTCGCATACAGTGGGCAGACAGATTTGTAAACAAGTAATTGTGGTAGCCTGCAATAAGTGGCAGAAGAGAAGTCCAGACTTCTAGGGATACACTAAGGAATGTGTGATTCAGTCTGTCTGTGGTTGGAAGGCTTCATGAGGGACACTCAATGGCTCTTGAAGGATTAGAGGGGTTCAGAGTGTTGCAGGATGGGGAAGAGGGGAAGGGCATCCCAGGGAGAGGGAACAGCATGCACAGAAGCACAGAGGCTTGAAAGGGTGCATAAGGAATGGGACTTCTGGGGGTTGGCTGTACAATGGAGCAGTGGCAGGTTAGGTCAAGGATAAATTAGGAAGAGTCTTGAACACATTGTCTAAAAGGTTTCAGCCTTATCCTAATGGGAGAAGGAATGAGAAGAGAAATCTCTCTCAAGCACCTTAGGTGGTGAGCATTATTTGTCAGCATAGGTTAAGCTGTGCTGCAGTAACAAACATCCCCAAATGTTAATGGCTTGAAACAATGGTTTTTTCCTCATTCACATTACATGTGTAATACAGGTTGGGGAGGAGGGAGGCTGTGCTCCAGGAATTCAGGCTAACAATGGCTCCACTATTTTGCGTCACCTCCATTTGAACCTATGACTTCAGGGTCCCTGTAGCAGGGGAGGCAGAAGAAAACTGCCCACAGCCTGTTGTCCAGAACTTGTTGGATGGTCCTGCCATCCAAGGGGACCAGGAGATGTCAGATCTCAAATGGCTGTCTCTGCCAGTGGTTGACATGATAAACTTTTGCTGGGGATGGAGGTGGAAAGTGTAGGAGAGTTAGGTATCTAGATCTGAACGGCTTCTTTTTCTCTTTCTAGGGGAGAGAGGTGCAGCTGTAGTTGGGGTGCTCTCCAGGTGTGGTGAGGGGAGCAGGTCGGCGTGCACCATCCACCATTTGCACACGGCGAGGCGTGCTCTGATCTGGGACATAACCAAATGCACGTTCTCAAAAGGCATTTCACATGGATTTTATTGTCCTTCTAAAATGAGGGGATTTTAATAGACTCCTTTTCTGCTGGACTGTTGGGCTGTACATTTGGTGGACATCATGCGGGCCTAGGGTGGCCCCACACAAAGCTCTTGTACAGAATCCAGTAGCAAATAGTAAAGTGGGTTTTTGTGGAGGACTTTGTTTCTTTTATAGGGAAAATTTAAGCAGAATTATTCAAATTGAACTGGCATTGGGTATGGGGGACTTTGGAAGCCCCCTGACCATGCTGCTGTCTTCTCATGCAGATCATTTTTCAGCCACTTCTCTCCGGACAGAAGGGAGGAAAAAGCTACCCTGGCCTTGACAGTTAAGACCTGCTCAGTGCTGCTTTCAGGCCAATCAGAAGGAGGAAGGACTGTTCTGGGCCTCTTCAGTTTGGGCTTTTTGCTTGTTGAAGGCAGGGATGCTGGTGGGATTGGAGAAATCCTGTCATTGGAAGTTAAGCAGTATGTCTTAGGATATGAGTTGTAAAGTCTAGAGCTATGCCGTGACTTCTGGACTCAAGCTTGTCAAAACCCATCTTAGAGGCAAAAGCATACTTTTGATTTGTTTTCAGGCCAGGTGGTGGGAGGACTTCCCGAAAGGATTAAAGCTTGAATGTTAAAGGCTGATTTCCTTGGATCAATGATGACCTCTGTATTGGCACAAAAGTTGGGGAAAGGCCTCTGGGTCCCATTGAATGCCAGGTAGCTGTCTCTGCTTGCATGTCTTGTGGTTCCTCAAGCTCAGCAGTTCTGAAACTAAGTTACTGTCCATCTTCTCCAAACCTACACCCCTGCTACCATTTTCTCCCCAGAAATCCAAACATAATCACCCTTAATTCTTCCCTTTCTTGCACACCCAGCATATAAATGCTGTTTGTTCTTGTCATCTGCAACTTCCTTGGCTTAGGTCAGATCATTTATTTCTTAGTCTATTGCAACGGGTCTCTCCTAATCTCTTCAGTCGCATTATTTCACCTTCCATGCTGACATTGGGATTATTTATTGTTTAAGACCTCAGTTTCCTCATCTGTGGAATGGGTCTAATCGTTGTACATCCCTCACAGGTTTGGGGTAAGAGAATATAAGATGGTGCCTATAAAACGCACAGCTCAATGCCAGGAAGCAGTGCTCTGAAAACTGTTAGCTGTTACACCCTTTCTGATTACCAATAATGTCACTTCCCTTCTCCCCAACCTTGCCAGAATCCTCAGTTTTTCATTTTGTATCCTTGTTGTTTTTCTTCATGATAAAACGAGAAACTTTACAATGACGATTGTCAGGAAAATGACGTAGATATTGTCCTTGTGAAACTTTGGATATTATTTTGAACATATTCATGTAATATGTTGCTTTGAACTGATAGATGTTTCCTTTCAAGAGCGATTGTAATTTGATGTGGATTGAATTGATGGCTGGAATGTGCGTTTTGGAATTATTATGCATGATCAACGTGCTGTGATGTTAGAAGTGCATTTGTTTTTTTAAATTGCTTTGTTGGGTTCTTATGTCTACTGAGTTCAGGCTGAGAACCTCTTAGAAGGCCTTTGGCTACATATTAGGAGTCTGTAGAGGCCTCTATTGGGAGGGGGCTGAGGTTACAGGGAAGGCCAGATTGGATGGCTCTCTGAAGCAAAGGCCGAGAGTGACAGGTCTCACCAAGATCCAGAGTCACTTTCTTCCTGGAAATGCTTTTCACATTTGACATTAAACTACTCCAGGACGTTTTAGATACAGAAATAAGCTGATACTCCCAGGAGGTCTAGAGGTTTGGCCTGGACATTTCTTCACAGCCTGAAAATTTCTTGGAAATCTCCTTTTTAGTTCTCAAAATCCCTGGGAACTTTGTAGCCTGTTCCACCATGAAATGACAGCATTTCAGACCCCACTGTCCTCATCTCAGTGCCCAGCTACTCCTCAGGAAGTTACGAAGGGCACTCCCTTCCCTGGACTCCCCTCTGTTAGGTCGTGGGTACAGGCACAAACCCTGCCAGCGAGAGAACGTTCTCTCTTTCTTCTCCGTGACCGTGTGCTCAGCAGAAATTTTCCCACCAGGCAGATAACTCCTGAGCTGCGACCTGCAACACTATTACCGGCTTTGTTCTGTTCATGTGCTCCAGATACCCCAGTGGGGGACTTTTAAAATAAAATGTGAATGTGGGTGGAAAGAAGAAGGACGTGTGATTTTTCGGAGGGTACAGATGGGAGTGACTAAGAAGGGAGAGGCTGGGAGCTGATGTACTGGGAGATAATCAGAACGAAAAAGAAACAAATGTCTGCAGAGAGAGTTACTTGAAGCATCACATCAACTGCCCCATTTTTTTTCCTGTGGAATTTCTTTTGACTTGTAACAATTTGGGGGGTAATATTTCAAAGTAGAAGGATTAATCGATCCAGATCTCTCTCTTGGCCTGTCCGATTCTGTTGCCTCTTGGTCCACCGCAACAGATGAATCCTATCATTAAGAATATTTTCTCTGACCATCCCCTGCAACCCAGTGGGTTATCTGAACACAACGCAGGGCCTCCTAAGGGGCTAAATTGTCTTTAGTGGGTTGTGTAGATGGTATTGGATTTCTGAGCGGCAGGGGCAGCAGAGACGAAGGGGGGTTGTTTCGTACTGTTAGAGACAGGCCGCTCAGGGGACCGGTTTTGGAGCCTAAGCGTTCTCTTTTGTTTTTTCTCCATTTCAAAATCCTTAGTTAATTAAGAGCAAAGAGAGAAAGTCATTAGAATTTTTACTATCTGCAATAATTTGTGTGGCTTTGAAAGTTGATTAAGTGGACTAGATGTTTATTTTTAGATTGGTTTTGGAATTAAAAATTGAATTAACTGGGCTGTATGTACATACAAATAAGTCTTGCTTTTCCGCATGTGTGTGTGTGTACCTGGTCCCACACTTCCTGGCTGGCATATCTGTGTGTGCACAAATATATGCAGGACTATAAATAAAAACCACAAATGAATGCCTTTGACTGAAACACGAGGGCTACTCTTTCTATTTTGTGCAGTAAATGAGGCATGCACATCTCCTCAGGAGACCGAGTCTGGGAGAAACAGCAGCTCCGGGAAGGGGCTGGCAGAGCTGCCCAGGGCTCCCTGGGTTTCCAGGCCTTGCTGTCCTGTGGTTAGGAGGGAAGACAGGTCGTTAGGCCTGGGGACATCCTATTGCTAGCTCTGGGGTTACCACAGGGCTTCTTTTTACCCAGTGGGTATGTTTTCCTTGGTGCTGACTTTGAGGGTGAATCCTGATTTTGCTGCTCTAAGTTAATGTGGATATAGGCCTCAAAGACAGATTGTTGATCTTCCTATGTATTTTCCTTGTGGATGACACTTGTAGGTTTCTTAGGTCACCAGAAGACCTGTGTGTGTATGTGGGGGACGGACTGGAGGGTGAGCTCTGTGAGCAGGTATAGTGACTATATGAGCATCGGTTGAGTGCCTACTGTGTGCTGGGCCCTGAGCTAAATCCATTATTGCAATCAGAGCTCAGGGCAACCCATGGGGTAGGTCATATCATCACCAATTCATAAATAGGGAGAGGCTTCCAAAAGGGTCAACAACTTGCAAGTGTCACCCAAATTGAAATAGAGCTGCAGCAATAACTCAGGATGTGGTTTTGGTAACCACTGAGCTTACATTTATCTATTGTTATTTTCCCTCCCTCAAGTGGGTTTGTTTATAAACTAAAACAGAAGTTGAATAAATGCCTGTTGAATGAATGGAATATTATAGAAGATACCTGGAAAAGTTGAAACACACACACACACACACACACACACACACACACACACACTCCTCAAAGAGTTTACCATTTGGCATTAGCTGTGTATCCTTAAGCAAGTTATTTAACCTCTCTGTGGCTCAGTTTCCTCATCTGTAAAATGGGTAGACTAAAAATAATTAAGGCATATGTTTATGAGGATTCAATGAGTTAATAATTATGAAATACTTGGGACAGTGTCTGGTAGTCAGTGTGCCCTGGAGTGTATTGGCTGTTATTAGGACGATCATTGTGATTATCAGTAGGTGTCGTAAGAGCGTATAGGTAGTGCTGGGAGAGACAGCGTGCAGCGTGAGTCCAGGTTGCCACGGAGGAAGCCATGGGCATGAAGGGACAGGTCACCAGCTCATGGGGTGGCTGGTGTAGACTGGATCAGCTTTCCAAGGACAAAAATGACACGGTGAGCCATGGGGTCAGGGACAACATACAGAGGTGATGGGAAAGAGTTGGGCTTTGATGGAAAGGTCTAGGCTCAGCCTCTGAGAGAATGGCCATCTCAGGAACTGGGCGTATCCAAGAGGATGGCTGTTCCCGGAGTTGTCTGGGAAAATGCCAGCCAAGGAGAACATGTGAGAGCTTTGCTGGGGGTGGGGGAGGGATGCAGGGAGGAGGCCAGAGCCATGTTTCTGAGCTGAAGCAGCACAGGATGAATGGATAGAGTTGGGTGTGAGGGGCCTTGGATGTTGGGAAAATAGCGGGACGTGTGAGAGCTTTATAGGAACCCAGATCCAGGAGCGTTGCCCGCAGCCTCATTTTCCCTTTGTGTGACTGACCTGGAGCCTCTCATGGAGTTGGGGGAAATGAGGTGGGGGCACCTCGCAGGTCAGACATGCAGGACAAGGAGACCAGTTAGACCTGATGTCCTTTACCCTGGCGGGCTGCACACCAGTGCCAGCCTCAGCCTGCACTCCCTGGGCCACGTCACTTTCTGCAGGTGCTGATTCATAGCCCCAGCCCTGAACCTCACCCCCAGATGGGCAGAGTCGGTCAGGAGCCAGGCCTGGGAGTTTGTATCCAACACATGCTAGTAGTGACCCAAGGGGGACCACACAAGGATGATGACCACATAAATGAAAGCATTGCATTCCTCAGAGGAGAAATGAGCAAGACCAGTGATCAGGGAGAGGAGCGGAGGAGGACAGTGGACGTGACCAAGAAAACAACTTCCCAACCGGGTGGCAGGAGGATGGTGGTCACAGGGATGGGGACAGACGAGAAGTCTATTACCTTGCTCACACTTTTACTGTTTCTTTAGGGTTGGTCAATATTATGGTTTGAATGTTTGTGTCCCCAACCCCCACCAGATTCATAGGTTGAAACCTAATCCCCAGTGGGATGGAAGTAGGAGGTGGGGTCTGCGGGAGGTGATTAGGTCACGAGGAAGGAGCCCTCATGAATGGGATCGGTGCCCTTAGAAGAAGAGCATATTTGGAGATAGGTAGCCAGGCCAGTGAGGGGTCCGAAAATCATATGAGAAATGCGTCGTACTGCAGTCATTGGATAAATATCGTGTGTTGAATGAAGGAATTGCCTGGATGAGAGGTGACTGAAGTGAAAACAGCAACTAGTTTTGGGATCTGAAAGGCTGCCATGCTGAGAAGAGCATGTTTGTTCCACGTTATTCTAGAATGCAGGAAAAGGACAGCTTCATAAAAGCTCTTGAGTGACAGATTTCAGCACAATTTGGGGACAGCTTCACTGGCAAGATTCTCTAGTGAGTTTTGTCATTAGTTTCAATCCACTACCTCTCAAAACTGCTCCAAGTAGGAAATAAGGTACTTGGATTGAGTTTCGATTATTCTCCTCTCTGCAGATGACAGTCGGTGGAGGCGGCTTAGGGAGCCGGAGTGTGGACTCAGAGGAGGGGAAAGAAGAGCTTGGGTGAATGAATCGAGAGTTGATTGGGTTCCTCTCTGCAGATGACAGTCGGTGGAGGCGGCTTAGGGAGCTGGAGTGTGGACTCAGAGGAGGGGAAAGAAGAGCTTGGGTGAATGAATCGAGAGTTGATTGGGCCCTTTTTAACAAACTTGGCTTTAGTTGGACATAAAATAAACCTGTGGTGATTAAAAAAAAATCTGTTCTTGTGTATGTGTTTTACTGAAGAATAACGGGTGTAAAGTACACAAATCTTAAATGTACAGCTCAATGAATTGTTACATATGTGTACATGCACGTAACCAGCATCCTTAAAAATATAATCAATATTTCCAGCAATCTGGAAGGTACCATTTTGTCATTTCTCAGTCATTTACTTCCCTCCTCCCCTGCCCCTGGAGGTAACCACTATATGGCGACTTAATGTTGCAGAAGCAGCAAAATGGTCCACAAGACAAGCCCACCTAAAAAAGAAAGAAAGGATATATTCTTGTGGAGGTGTTTCTAGGTTTAGTTTGAGTTAAAAACCACGCAGCGTGGTGGATCCTAGCACCTTTTTTTATTCTGCTTGAAATATTTAGGCACCGTATTTTAAGAAAGCTTTTTATTCATTTGTAGACTTTTATCTGGCTAGGTTTCCATTCTGAGAGCTTTCCTTTCTACTTATCTGACAAACCATAAATTTTATTTCCTTTCAGGGGAAAACCAACCTTCAAGCACATTTATGGCCCAAGTTTTAAGAACCGGCTGGCCTTTCTATCCTGTATCTCTGGTTAAATATGTTTTCTTTTTCTTGGAGGACACTTTTCAGAGAGGGGCTAAAGATATGCATTTCTCTGGAGCAAACTCCTGCCTGCCCAGCAGGAGAGAAGATGCCAGAGAACCCCCCCACCTCAGTTCTGCCCTGGGTAGCACGTGTCATGCAAGGAGTCTGACTCCTGGTCACACTGGAGTCCCTCTCTACCTAGCCTTTGTTGCTTCTACCTTCTGGTTGTTCACGTGTTCTGCTCTGCCTTCTTTAAAGAGTGGCAGCTTTTTGGACTTTGGATAATTCATGTGTGGCAATCCTTGCTGGTTTTAGGGAGTCCTTTGTTTCCTGCTTTCCGGTGAGCTGCTTGGCAAATTGATCGATGAAATGATTTTAGCTTCCTCTCAAGGAAGCAGTTTCAGAATGTTGGGGGACACTCCTTGGGGACACCTGAATGCCCTTTATGTTCGCCCCTTGTCTTTTTGTTTGGGGTGTTAGGGGTGAAAAGAGTCACTACAACTTTGAAATAATGTCTGTTGAAGGAGTCTTCTTCCTGTTTCTCACCATGCTGGGAGAAGGTACTTTAAAAACATATATATATTTTTAAGTTATAGTAAAATACACATAACATAAAATTTACCATTTTTAAATGTACAGTTCAGTGGCATTAAGTATATTCACATAGTTGTGCAACCATCACCACCATCTACCCACAAAACTTTTTTTTATCTTGCAAAACTGTAACTCTGTACCCATTAAGCAATAACTGCATTCTCTCCCCCCACCCCCTGGCAACTACCATACTACTTTCTGTCTCTGTGAATTTGATGACACTAGACACCTCATATGAATGATATACCATATTTAGTTTTTTTTTTTTTTTTTTTTGGCTGGCTTATTTCACTTAGCATGATGTCCTTAAAGTTCATCCGTGTTGTAGCATGTATCTGAATTTCCTTCTTTTTTAAGGCTGAATAATGTTCCATTGTATGGATCGATCACATGTAGAACATAGATTTTTTTAATGCAAGTGCATCACAAATGCAATGTTTTAATTTCACATTGTGTTGTGCACCTGCTGTGTTCCCAACCAGGCACCTGCGGTCGTGTCTGGGGAACTGCAGGTGCGGTTTCAGTGCTTCGGATGGGAGGTAGAAGCCTGTAAAGGTGTGGGTGGATTCTTTGGGGAGGTGATCCTGTAAAGTTCCTCATTTCTAGTGTTCACTGCACATTAAGCTTTGAGGTGTGGTCTACTACTTCTGTGTTTTGGCAAGCCGCCTTTGCTAGATTTCCAGAAATGTGATTAGGATTGTTTAGCCTGGGTGTAAAGGCCACAGATGGTGACGTGGTTCAGACATCAGCTGTTGGCAAGGCCAAGGGGATAGGAGATTTTTCAACTAATTGATTTGGAGGACATGGAAAGCTTCTCGTGGTCACATTTCCTCAGTTTTTTTCCTTGATAGCATGCGGAGAACAATCCCACCCTCCCTGTGTCACAGAGGTCTTTACCAGGAAAGATGGCTCAAAGCCTGGACATGTTTTAAATGGGGTTCCCATTGCTTTGAATGGAACTCCCAACTCATCTCCAGTCTCTTGTTCTATGAAACAAAGTACATGCTTATGTTCCATGCGTTTATCCGTCTCATAATTTCCTTTAAAAGACTTACCTTCCACGTTCGTTCATCCATTCATCAAATATCCATTGACTGCTTTTCCTATGCTAGGCACTGAATTAAGGTCCTAATGAAAGGGGAGTAAACAAAATTTCAGATATTTAGGGCATGCTGATTATACTTTTTTGGGGGGTGGAAAGGAGGATTCTGTGAAATCATAACAACAGATCATAATGCCCAGAGGCTAGTTCAGACTTCGTTTCTAACCTCCTGTCCCTATCCTCTCCCACCCCCCAACCCCTTGGGAAAAAAATTTAAAAAAGAGAAAAAGTTAAGTTTGACTCTTAACAACTCTTTGTCCCTTTTGCGTGAGTGTCTGGTATGTTCTTGGTGCTAACAGACATTATCTCAAGGACTTGGCCACAGATAACTTTCCTACGTATCCGTATTTTCCTCTGTCAAAGGGGGGTATCAGCAAATTATTGATATTCAGAGATTGGTGGTGGTGATTGTGGAAGGGAAATGGCTTTTGGTAGATATTTGGTCCAGACATACCTGCTCTCAAGGTAAGAGACATTCCAAGACATTCCAAGTTCATCTTGCAGATGGCACTTTCCCCTCAGGACTGAAACTGATAGCCCCAGCTATTTCCTAAACCACCAGTCGCATATTAGGGAAGACTCACATGATGGATAACCAAAAGGTAGTCATAAAAGATGCACTTTTCTCAGTAGGGATAATTATTGAACTCTGCAAATAAAGATGTGGGGCAGAGATCTAGGTAGAGGACTCCTTTTGTGAGATGATTTCTGGGCCAGTACAGCAGGATGGGACGGGACCTCATTGATATGATGGGACCTTATTGATGTGACAGAACCTCATTGACGTGACACTCTTACGGAATAAGAGGAAATGAGGAATCCTCATAATATAACTTGGAGAGTGTTGAATGGAGCCTCGGGGAAACCTGCCTCTCGTCCTGGCTCCACTGTGGCCCTCTATGAGTCTGAGGCCAGTCCTTAACCACCCTGAACCTCTGCTGCACCACTGGTGAAATTGAAGGAGGTTGACCAGATGCCTCTGTGGTCCTTCACAGGAGTCTCTTTCCACCTCCTGCTTCTGCAGTGTTTGCCAGCTCTGCTGTTGGGTGTACCACCTCAGACCTTCAGCGAGGGCTCTGGTACAAGCCTTTGGGACCCATTTCAAGAGAGAGAGTAATATACAACCCTGCAGACTCTTACAGACCTTTCTGGGTAACACTTACTTCATTGCACTTTCAAAGATGAAAAAGAAAGAAAACGCTCCTTAGCAGACTCATGGTAATCGGGGCTGACAGATGTCACTCAGGATTTTATTATTTAAAGCCACAATGATTTTCCAAATAACCTAAGAATATATAATCCAATCTCAAAATAGTGTCCTGTAACAGAGGCCAGGGAACCCTGTAGGAAATGAAGTCAGAATCTTGGCACCCCTTGTATGCTGGTTCAATGGCTTCAAACACTTTCATGTTCTCTGAGAAATATGGGAACATGGAACCATATCGAGTTGCTTAGTGTGCCTGCCAATGTCTCAGAGAGCTGGGGTGGGGGTGGTTCTTGGGTGTTTCCCCTGGTACCTAAGCCAGCATGACACCTCTTTTGGTCCCCCTAAAATGCTTTCTCCCCATTATATGAAAGCATGAGTGGAGATATAGCAACCTTTACATATTTAAAAATTAAGTACGCTCATGTATATAAGTTGTTCTGTTATATTCAGAAGATCATGTTCTAGGGGCCGGCCCGGTGGCGCACTGGATAAGTGCGCCGCTTGGGAAGCGCGGCGGCACGGGTGGAGATATAGCAACCTTTACATATTTAAAAATTAAGTACGCTCATGTATATAAGTTGTTCTGCTATATTCAGAAGATCATGTTCTAAATCTGGCCACGTTGGTGGTAGAGGCAGTTGTAGAAGGAAACTAAAACATATTGAGTACCTACTGTCATCCAGGTACTGTGCTCTATTTAACCTTCATTTTATTTATTTATTCCTCATTATTATTTATTAAACACAGACGCTCTTTGACTTACGATGGGGTTACATTGCAATAAACCCATTGTAAGTTGAAAATATCGTTAAGTTGAAAATGCATTTAATACACTTAACTTACCAAACATCATAGCTTAGCTTACCTTAAAGTGCTCAGAACACTTATATTAGCCTACAGTTGGGCAGAATTATCTAACACAAAGCCTATTTTATAACGAAGTGTTGAATATCTCATGTAACTTATTGAATATTTCAGTACTGTACTGAAAGTGAAAAACAGAGTGGTTGTCTGGGTACTCGAAGTACGGTTCTATGAATGTGTATCGCTTTTGTTCCATTGTAAAGTCAAAAAAATCATAACTCCAACCATTGCAAGTAGGGGATCATCTGTAATATTATTTATATCAATTACATTAACACGTAATTAATAATCAGTAACACATTAATTAACCTTGTGAGAATTATTGTTCCATTTTACAGATGAGGAAATTGAGGCCCAGAGAGGTTAAAGAACTTTCCTGGTGTATAACAGCTAGGAAATGGCAGAACGACAGTTTGAATCTAGGTGGGTAGGTGGGGGTTTTGGAGCTGGCATGAATTTCATTGCTGGCTAATATCCTGAGCCAGCAGCCCTGGGACAGTGGGTGGGACCAGCAATTTCTAGCAGTTCTAGGAATTGCAGAACTGGTCTGCCTTGAAGTAGGAGGGGTGAAGGGGCATCTTGCCCTAGTCGCCTGTGCCCCACCCCTTCCAAGGAGCTGTCAGAAGCCAGGCCCTGTGCCCCCAGGTGGCAGCCCCCGCAAGGCACCCGCTGGAGGTTATCTGTTCAGATCAGTCTCCAGGAAGCATCTCCGGGTGGCTTCCGAGCTGGGGGGGGGGGGGGGGGGGGGGGGGGGCG
>NW_007728537.1:306150-317051 GCF_000696425.1 Galeopterus variegatus | reverse complement strand
GGGGGGGGGGGGGGGGGGGGGAGGCAGGTCGGCCTGCCAGCCTCTGACTGGCTGTTATTTGGTTTTCTCTGACTAGATCTTTGTTTCTGTGAAACCCTTAGCGGCTGAGGCTCTCGTGCCTCGGCTTAATCGGTGCTGCATGGAGCGCTAGCCTGGTTAAGTAAACACTGTTGGAATATTACCTGTCTGTTAACCTGTCAAAATTGCTTTACAGCCCCCTTTTATCTTCCCCCCCACGGAATTTCCCCTGGAGTTTTCTGCCTGCTCTCTGGTTCCTTCCCTCACCCGCCCCCCTCCGTCCTGCAGTTTTCCCACCCCCTGAGTCATTAAATATTGTCAGAGTTCCGCCACTTACGGCTGCCTTGTTTGCCCAGTTCAGATAAATTGTTGTTGACTCTGTGATGCAGACCAAGGACACTGGGCTCCAGCCCCGGGAAAGTAACCACAGTGCCTGCCAGGTGGGCAGAGGCAAGGGGGAGCTGCTCCACCCTTTCTCTAAACACCGAGTTTATACATTTGAGGGTCCCAGGGGAGCGTCCAGTTCTAACCCCCCCAGTCGTTAGAGGCTAAGACCTGACTCCACATTTCGGTCTCACGCTGGATTGAATGAGTTCTTGGATTCTTGGAGATTTCCTTTTTATTTTTTTTTTTTAAATTGTGCTAAAATACATATTACAAAATTTACCATTTTAACCAATTTAAAGTGGCATTAAGGACATTTACAGTGTTGTGCAACCACCACCACGATCTCGTTTCAGAACTTTAAAAAAAAGTCTCTTTAAAAATCTTCATTGACCTATAATTGATATGTAAAAAATGTCTACAGTTTGAAGAGTCTGCACATAGTCACACACCACCCTGAAAGGAAACTCTGTACCCATTAGGTGGTCATTCTCCATTCTCCCCTCCCGACCTATAATTGATATGTAAAAAATGTCTACAGTTTGAAGAGTCTGCACATAGGCACACACCACCCTGAAAGGAAACTCTGTACCCATTAGGTGGTCATTCTCCATTCTCCCCTCCCCCGGCCCTGGCAACTACCTGTCTACTTTTTGTCTCTATGGATTGCCTGTTCTGGATTTTTCATCTAAACAGAATCACACAATATGTGGCCTTTTGTGCCTGCCTTCTTTCACTGAGCATAATGTCTTCGAGAGTCCGGAGATTCACTTTTGTCTTTTCTTCTGGTTGGTGCTCCTCCGAGGGACAAGGGGGGATTGCTGGGGACCTGTGGGGTGGTCTTAACTTGCTCCTGGCAGGCTTGATCTTCTCTCTCTATCAGTTGCCTGATCTGCAAGATTTCCACTGCCTCCTGGGGAGGTCATTGTGACTTTCACTGAACCCATCAGGCCCTCCATCCCGGCCAGGCCTCCTCACCCCTGACCTGGCCAGGAGCTGGTCTCCTTCCTCCTCTGACAAGTCATGGACACAGTTCATCTTTGGATGCTTGGGCTCAGCATGCAGCATAGAGAAGGCCTTCATTTGTAATCAGAATTCGGGGTGTGGGCTTAGGAGTCAGCTGGAGGTTTAAACTGTAGCTTTGCCGTCACCTAGCTATGTACCTCAGTGTTTCCACCTGTAAAATGGGTGGCAATGACTATCCTTTAGGGCTGTGATGATTGAAAGCACTGGTGACCGTAAATCACTTTGTGCGGTGCCTGGTGTTTAGGATGTATACGGTAAGTAGTTATTGTCAGCAAAATCTAGGTTCAAAAAATAATCAGCCTTTGCCATTCTAGAAATTTTGGCAACTTGTGGAAAGTGCACAGGGTTTTAGTGCACCTTTTAATGAGAAGCATTTTGCTGGTTTCCAGGATTCTGAAGGGCTCCAAATCAGGTCATGGTTAGGTCTGTGATAAGGAGAAAACCTTGCTTATATCCAAGTCAGCAATAAACTTTCCCTATTTCTTTTCCTTTTTTTCCTTTTCATTTTGCCCCGCTGATTTTGGAATTTCTCCCAGTCTAAGACTATTCTCTACTCACTCCTGTTTCCATTCCACCAGGCCGACCTCCCAGGGCCTTGGTGACAGGGCGGCCAGTTAATCTGGTGTGACACAGATGCGCTTCAGAGAGTGTGAAAGAGTTCATGTGCCCCGAGTGCCCAGCCCCTTACAGGGTGAGGGGGAAAGTGACTTTATTCTTATTTGTGGCCTGACTCAAGTTCACTGTAACTCTGCAAAGTGTGTTGAACGTCGACCAGGTGAGCCCACAAAGCAGGCTGTGGGAATGTTGGTGGACACATGATGTCAGGTTCTGTTTTTGGCTGCCGTGAATGACCGGCACGTTGCATAACCTCTTTGTTCATTCGGTTCCACGTCTGTGAATCACTCGCCTTCAGCCTGTGTGTGTCTTGTGGTGCAAAGAGGGGGACTGGGCTGCTGCCTGGGCCTCTCACCCGCTGCCCGGTGGTGGCTCCTGCTCTTGGCTGGTGCGCCATGGGCCTTTCGTGCATGCTGGGCAGAAGTAGGTCAGGCACCTTCCAGCAGTGGCTCCTCAGTAGGATGAGTGGATGGCTTTGCTGGGCTGTGGGAACTGAACCTACTTTTGTTTCCTAAAGGAAATAGCTTTTTATTCTTAATTGATAAAAAAACAAAAATAAGTACCACACTTTAATAATGCAAAGAGATGTTACTTTCTTGTTATTTTCTCCCTGATATTGTGTGTGTGTGTTTTCTTCAGAAGGGTGAGCCTGTGGAATTTTTGGAAAGTTAGGTTTATCGAGGAACACCTTACATATAGTAAAATTCACGCTTTTTTAGTGTTTAGTGGATTTTAAGTTGGAATGCAAGTCTCCCTTCCTAAGATATCCCTAAGAAGCAGATTTGGAGCATTGTGATTCTGTGTATGAGCTAGAGTAGGTCATTGTATGTCAGTAGAAGGGGTTCAGACTGACCTGTCATCTGTTCCCGACACTGACCCCAGCTCTGAGCTCTTTCCTGGAAGGCCCCTTACACCATCCACACCAGGGGTCCATGAAACAGGGCAGGTGGTTGTGTAGGAAACGCCCTTGAATGAGCTGCCTGGCCCCATCCCCCTTCTGGGTGACCTTGTTTTGTCTTCAAGAGACTCATTTTCTTCTTCGCCGGTGAAAGGAGTTTCTTGGGGCCACGGTGGGCTCTGGGCAGAGGCTGTCGTTCTTTTCTTCTGTGCCTGAGCGTCTGCACGCATGTGCGGGGAGTTTGGGGCAGGGAATTTG
This sequence comes from Galeopterus variegatus, assembly GCF_000696425.1. Taxonomy (NCBI): domain Eukaryota; kingdom Metazoa; phylum Chordata; class Mammalia; order Dermoptera; family Cynocephalidae; genus Galeopterus; species Galeopterus variegatus. The sequence goes on along the minus strand of NW_007728537.1, from coordinate 313,852 downwards.
GGCTAGAGAGATCTCCAGCTCCTTCCAGTTCATCGGCTCTGTGATAAGGTCTGATGGATTCTGTGTCACGTTGCTTGGAAACGAGGTGGAAATAGGCCAATTGCAGTTTAAGTGGGGCTCCAGAACTTTCTGGGATCGCCAGATAGGAGCTAGGCTTGATATCTTTTTTTTGCTTGTTCTCTCCTTGGTCCTACCTTGTAAGCAAAGAGAAAACAAGCAAAAACTCAAATAAGCTGCCTTAAAGAAGAGTGTGAAAGGAGACAGGCACATGTTTTCTGCCAGCTGCCTCATTTGTCATCTAGGGTCGAGGAGGGTGACTGTCTTGCCTTCAGACGCACAAGAACTGAAGCCAGCCTCAGAGTGTCCACCTTGGGGATGGTAGCTGGACCCTCAATGTGCCTGTTGATAGAAGGGAGGGCGCTTTAGGCTGGAAAGAGCAGCTTTGTCTCCTTGCAGCAGCGCATGGGCTCACAGCCACGTCCTGGCTGAGCGATAGCGCGTCCAGCTTGTTTGGGGCCAGGGCTGAGTCACCATGAATCCCCCACAGCGTTGGCAGAGGCTGTTTAAAGAGACCCAGGACTGAAGTAACAAGAGTGGTTAGAGGCTTTTGCTAGAATCAAGCTAGATGTGGGCACAGCAAAGATGAGAAATCTGTTTGAATCCGCTGAGACTCGGGGGAAGCCCAGGCCTGTGTGCTGGGACAGGTGAGTGTGGGTCTCTGAGCTTTGCTAAGAAAGGCACAGAGGCTGGCTCTGTGGGCTTCAGCATGACACCTTCATTCCAAGGGGTCCTTCTGCTAACACAGCTGACATTCAGGGGGAGCTTTCACTTAGCCAAGTCCTTAACTACATTCTTGTGTTTAAGCCCTCAACAGCCACGTGTGTATTGGCCCATTTTACAGAGGGGGAAAGAGAGGCTTAGAAGGATTAACTCACCCAAAGTCAAGAACAGTTCAACAGTTTCTCCTTCAGATGCTGTCTCTGCCCTTGTAGGCCAAGTTCCTTTGCTAGCTAGCTCCTACAGATGGGCTCCCAGCCTTCGGAGAGCACGTCTCAGTTTGTGGACATAGACTCATTACTGTGCCTATTTGATTAATGTTGGTCCCCTCCACTGGACTGGGGAGGTGGCTCATTTTGTTCCACATTGTATCTCCAATATCCAGCACAGAGTAGGCTCTTTAATCGTTGAATGCGTGAATAAATGAAAGGCCCCAAATCTCCTATCTGGTAGACTCCAGCTGCTGCCTGGGCTGGGTTTGTGTGGAGCAAGGCCCTGTGAACACGGGGCCAAGTTCAGCTTCTTCTTGAGAGACTGGCACAGGAGCTCAGCAGTGCACTTCACAGTTCCCACCTTGTTCATGCCATCTCTTTGCTGCAGGGGGATAGCTCAGGGCACTGCCCAGAATTGCCTAGAGCTGAGGCTTTTCCATTCTCTTCTTGTTACGGACCAGGTAGGCATGGCAAGGAGTGCTGGTAAAGCTCACCGAGGAGTTAAGTCCCTCCTCTTGTCTCCTGGGATGGTGGCACTGCAGGGATAAACTGTGAACCAGCCTTTGGACAGGGTGCCCACCCACTTGGGTGGCTCTGCTTGCTCCATTGATGGGCTGGGCGAGCATTGGGCTCGTGTTACTTTATGGGTTTAGACCACCCCTGAATTTCTCTTCAGAAGTGTCCCATATTCCAAAATGGCCTTTTGTTCTTTCTTCTCTAGGATGTGAAAAATGAGGTAGCCACCCCAGGTCCATGCAACAGGGGAACCTGGAAGCTGGTGAAGATAGAAGGGGAGGGGTTTTGGAAGCCGGTATTCATATGTATAACCCCACGTGCTTCTATAATTGATCCCAGCTAGGAAAGTGGACAGGAAGAACCAACCAAACCCAGTAGTGAGGGGTTGAAAGCACTCTAGCTTTCTTACAGATATTTGCTTTATATTCAAATAAATATATAATTGGGGGAACTGCAAGTGATATGAAGCCAACAAGGCAGTTTATGCTTTTTAAAAGAGGAGGAACATGGCTGTGTCTAATTACTCCTCCTGGGTTCTCTGACCTGGAGACCCAGAGAAGGGGACACTGGGGATCTCAGCAGCCTGTCCTTCCAGCAGGTGCTTCCAAGGCAACTCTGGGGCCTTCAGCACCCAACCTACCTTGGCTGGAATCAAAAGACCTGAGAACAGGAGTCACATGGCTCTGTGTATCCTGTGACATAGCACAGGGTGGCATTCTGGATCCAGACTGACTGAGTTTGAGTCCTGGCTAAAGCTGCTGTGATCCAGCCTCTAGAGGGACTCCCCGAGAGGTCGTTGTTTTCCCTGGTTCCCATTCTCCCCTCTCACCATCTGCCCCCCAGAGGTGCAGTTTGAGTCATCTCTGTAAGAGGTTTGCCTTTTATGCTGGAGTTCTGTGTAGCTCAGTTACATTAGAGTTATTTCTACATGTCAGGCTTAATTTGTTGCAAGTTTTGTTTGATTCCAACAACATGCTATATTTATAGTAGGAAGGTCTGTCCATATATCCCTCCTCTGTTACAGTTTGTGTTAACAGCGTATGCATAACTATTCACAATTAAAAGAAAACAGACACACCCAACACTGACGGAGTGTTGCTTACAGCTCGGGGCTTTAGTAAAGCCTCCCTTAAGTGTGGTCCCTTTTCATAAGTTCCAGTTCATGACAAAGCCCGCGTATGTACAACTACATGCTCAGAACCCTCCGGTCTGATTTTTTAATGGCATGGGTTTCAATTAAAGATGGATAGGTTGAATTACCTAAATGTCAAAGATCTCCAAATAGGCCTAAAAAGGCTCCATGAGCAGAAAAGTGCTTGCTTCACTCTGGAAGACACACAGAGATAACAGCACTTTGGTTTCTAAGGCTTTAGTCTCTTTGCAGTAACTTGCTCCTCTTGAAGTTACTGTAATATTTTATCAGCTAAGGAGAGAAAGTGTCCCCTTTGTTTTTTCCATCTTAGTTGAGGCACAGCTAACAAAAATTGTATATATTCAAGGTGTACAAGTGACAATTTGGTGTATGTATATGTTGTGAAATGATTACCACAATCAAATTAACACATCCATCACCTCACACTGTAAACATTTCGTGTATGTGTGTGTGTGTGTGTGTGTGTGTGTGTAACACTGAATATCTACTCTGAGCAAATTTTAAGTAAATCATACAGTATTATTGATTATAGTCCACCACAATCAAATTAACACATCCATCACCTCACACTGTAAACATTTTGTGTATGTGTGTGTGTGTGTGTGTGTGTGTGTGTGTGTGAACACTGAATATCTACTCTGAGCAAATTTTAAGTAAATCATACAGTATTATTGATTATAGTCACATGTTGTACATGAGATCTCCAAGACTTATTCACCCTATAACTCAAAGTTATCCCTGGACTGAAGTCCTCCCCTCCCTTGTGACCAGGGAATCAGGTAGGAAAAGAGGCATGGATGTCCTCTGGCCAGATGCTAAGTCCCTGTCACAAGGTAGATTTTTCTCTCCCATGGGCAGATCCTCCTGTGGTTTCTGGGCAGAATTCAGGAGTAGAATGGGTTCTTCCAGCCGCTCGACCAGACCGCAGAGGCCCCAGGAGATAACAAGCCCGAGATCATGGGCATTATTTTGCTTGGGGAAATGGAACCAGCATCTTGCACTTCAAAGACTTTGTCCCTCCTGACCCAAAGGTGTGGCCTTGACCAGAGTGACAAGATTGCAAACACTGGGGTGAAGAAAATATCTCAGGTTGCAGCCCTTTTCCTTCCAGAATATTCTCAACTTCCTGTTGCTTCTGTCACAAGTTAGATTTTTCTCTACCATGGGCAGATCCTCCTGTGGTTTCTGGGCAGAATTCAGGAGTAGAATGGGTTCTTCCAGCCGCTCAACCAGACTGCAGAGGCCCCAGGAGATAACAAGCGCGAGATCATGGGCATTATTTTGCTTGGGGAAATGGAACCAGCATCTTGCACTTCAAAGACTTTGTCCCTCCTGACCCAAAGGTGTGGCCTTGACCAGAGTGACAAGATTGCAAACACTGGGGTGAAGAAAATATCTCAGGTTGCAGCCCTTTTCCTTCCAGAATATTCTCAACTTCCTGTTGCTTTTAATATGTTACATTTAGAGAAGAGACTCTTAGTTTAAAGCAGGGTCCCCTTTAAGAGGTTGTGTTGTGTATTAATTCAAGCTGAGCTTGGCATAGAAGAGCATTCCCTCTGACCAGTAGCTTGTTTTCTTTCTTTCTTTCCTTACTTTTTTTTTTTTTTTTTCCTTTCTTTTTGCAAGCCAGGATGGCACTTAAGAATCCCCCAGCATGGGGTAGGGCTCAATTTCTGTAAGCCTTCCCAGCCACCTTTTTTTCCAGTCATCCCAAATATATAGCATTTTATACTGTTTCTAAGCATGAGGACAAAGTGTTTTCCATTGAAGAACAGGAATCTCAAAATAAAATATGGGCCTCTTTTGGAAGAGACACCATGGCCACAGTTAGCATGCTGGGCAGGTTCCTGGCTCAAGCTCAATTTGAGCCATTTCTAGATAATGCAAGCAGTTTTATAATCTCTATCCTTCCCCTTCTTTTGGAAGAGACACCATGGCCACAGTTAGCATGCTGGGCAGGTTCCTGGTTCAAGCTCAATTTGAGCCATTTCTAGATAATGCAAGCAGTTTTATAATCTCTATCCTTCCCCTGATTCCTTTCACCTTAAAAAAAAAAAAAGACATATAACTTTGCTATCAAACCCTTTTTGCCTTTTCTGCTGCACGCATTACTATATGATGAGCCTGCTTGAAGCTTCCCCTTCAGGGAGTTTCAATAGACACTACAGAGATGAGAAGAAAATTAAACTTGGTAGGGGTTGTCCCTGTACCCCAAAAGTAGTTCCATGATTGAAATGCCAAAAACCCAATGATCTGTCTGCCTCTCAGACCCAGAGAGGAGGGTGGGATTAGTTTGAATCAATGAGAATGAAAGAAAGTTTAATTTCTGGGTCGGTCTTTGAAATGATCAGTCTGGTTTTGGGGAAAAATGATTGTCTTGAAAGTTCATTAACTCTTTCTAGTCCCGTGGTTTTCTCTCTAGGATAGTGGAAGAGTTAGTTTGCCAAGGAAATTTTTTATTGTCCANAATCAAATTAACACATCCATCACCTCACACTGTAAACATTTCGTGTATGTGTGTGTGTGTGTGTGTGTGTGTGTGTAACACTGAATATCTACTCTGAGCAAATTTTAAGTAAATCATACAGTATTATTGATTATAGTCACATGTTGTACATGAGATCTCCAAGACTTATTCACCCTATAACTCAAAGTTATCCCTGGACTGAAGTCCTCCCCTCCCTTGTGACCAGGGAATCAGGTAGGAAAAGAGGCATGGATGTCCTCTGGCCAGATGCTAAGTCTCTGTCACAAGTTAGATTTTTCTCTACCATGGGCAGATCCTCCTGTGGTTTCTGGGCAGAATTCAGGAGTAGAATGGGTTCTTCCAGCCGCTCAACCAGACTGCAGAGGCCCCAGGAGATAACAAGCGCGAGATCATGGGCATTATTTTGCTTGGGGAAATGGAACCAGCATCTTGCACTTCAAAGACTTTGTCCCTCCTGACCCAAAGGTGTGGCCTTGACCAGAGTGACAAGATTGCAAACACTGGGGTGAAGAAAATATCTCAGGTTGCAGCCCTTTTCCTTCCAGAATATTCTCAACTTCCTGTTGCTTTTAATATGTTACATTTAGAGAAGAGACTCTTAGTTTAAAGCAGGGTCCCCTTTAAGAGGTTGTGTTGTGTATTAATTCAAGCTGAGCTTGGCATAGAAGAGCATTCCCTCTGACCAGTAGCTTGTTTTCTTTCTTTCTTTCCTTACTTTTTTTTTTTTTTTCCTTTCTTTTTGCAAGCCAGGATGGCACTTAAGAATCCCCCAGCATGGGGTAGGGCTCAATTTCTGTAAGCCTTCCCAGCCACCTTTTTTTCCAGTCATCCCAAATATATAGCATTTTATACTGTTTCTAAGCATGAGGACAAAGTGTTTTCCATTGAAGAACAGGAATCTCAAAATAAAATATGGGCCTCTTTTGGAAGAGACACCATGGCCACAGTTAGCATGCTGGGCAGGTTCCTGGCTCAAGCTCAATTTGAGCCATTTCTAGATAATGCAAGCAGTTTTATAATCTCTATCCTTCCCCTGATTCCTTTCACCTTAAAAAAAAAAAAAGACATATAACTTTGCTATCAAACCCTTTTTGCCTTTTCTGCTGCACGCATTACTATATGATGAGCCTGCTTGAAGCTTCCCCTTCAGGGAGTTTCAATAGACACTACAGAGATGAGAAGAAAATTAAACTTGGTAGGGGTTGTCCCTGTACCCCAAAAGTAGTTCCATGATTGAAATGCCAAAAACCCAATGATCTGTCTGCCTCTCAGACCCAGAGAGGAGGGTGGGATTAGTTTGAATCAATGAGAATGAAAGAAAGTTTAATTTCTGGGTCGGTCTTTGAAATGATCAGTCTGGTTTTGGGGAAAAATGATTGTCTTGAAAGTTCATTAACTCTTTCTAGTCCCGTGGTTTTCTCTCTAGGATAGTGGAAGAGTTAGTTTGCCAAGGAAATTTTTTATTGTCCAAAGTGAATCTAAGTTAAAGTTACTAATCTATTGGTGGTAAGGCAGATGGGTTCAGGCTTTCTGGATGAGAGTGTTGCAAGATGAGTGAAACGCCTTGAAGAACATACTCTGGACACGTTATTGGTGTGTTTCTAGACATTTATTCTGAGGATATCTTTGGACAGGTATGCACAGCATGTATAAGTTTGCCCATCCTGAATTTGTGGAATAGCAAAAAATGATAGCAATGGAAAACCCCTCGACAGGAGGTATCACCCATCCATACAGTGGAATATCAGGAAGCTGTTAAAAAATGATGCTATAGATTTATATTTGTTGATATAGAAGTATGTCTGTGATACATTGTTGAGTACAGACAATCTTGTTTAAAAACTACACAAGTGCATTGCCATGTAGTATCCCAGATCAGATCCTGCGACAACAACAAAAACTCATTGGTTGCAAAACTGGAGTAATCTGAATAAAATCTGTAGTTCAGTTAATAGTCATATGCCAGTGTTAATTTCTTAGTTTTGACAAATACCGACATGGCCATGTAAAATGTTCACATTAGCGAAAGCTGGATGAAATCCGTGCAGGAACGCTCTGTGCTGTCTTTGCAACTTTTCTGTAAATCTAAAATTATTCCAAAATAAAAAGTTTAAAAGTGTATAAGCACATTTAAAATTTTTGGAAGGGTTTTTTAACAGGATGAACAAGTTACCTCTGAGTGTTGGGATTATGGGTGATGTGAATTTGCTACTTTTCAATGAGAATTATCTTATGTTAACACATGTCACTAAAGTCTTTTCCCAGAAAGTAGTATAAAAGTATAATTTTGTTGTTGTTGTTATTAGGATACAAGAGCCTATCCCTTCCTCAGCCCTCATGGGTCTTTCAGGGGTTAAGTCTGCCCTTCTGAGCACAGCCAAGTGGCAAGATAGTCTGTGATTCAGAACACAGACTTCGGAATCAGAAAACTGGGTTTGAATCCATTGTTTGCTAGTTGTGTGGTCTTGGGCAGTTACTTTGTGACTCATTTTTTAAAAAAAATCTGTAAAATGTATTTAATGACCCTCCTCTCATAAGGCCATTGCAAGAATTAAA
>NW_007728537.1:303340-305299 GCF_000696425.1 Galeopterus variegatus | reverse complement strand
TGGGCTTCACCTCTAAGTACTTGAGAAGTCACTGTGTGTCCCTGGGGAGATGGCCATTGTCACCATCCCTGGTGACGACTGATAAAAGATGTTTCTATAAGCTCGCATGTCCCAGAAAGGTGGTCCGGGGATTGATTGTCAACTCAGAGCCAGAGCCTGACACTTTCCTGCACAGTATGGAATGCTTTGCACGTGGACTTGGAACTCATGCCACCTGCATTCTGATCCCAGCTGGGACACTGCTCACCTCTCGAGAAAGGTTGCTAGAGCGTCTCTGTCTGATCTTCTCTCCTTCATAATAGTATAGTGGCTGGTTGGGCTTCCTGGGTCTAATGTTCTGTGATTCCAGAACATGTGGCAAGAAAAAGCCCATTTTCACTCACCCTTTAGAACACATAACAAAACAAAAATCTCAAACCAACATCAGAGGCCTAAAGTCTTTGAACATACCATTTAAAAAAATGTTTATTTAATGTTGGATAAAAATATACTGCCTTACCTTTGAAAAAAATAATTAAATAACTAGGAGGACTTCAAAGCATTTCCTCTCCCCTCTGCTTTCCAGGAGGAGAAATATTTTTCAAAGTCATTTGAATATTAAAGAGCTGGGCCTAGAAGCTCTTAGTGTCTGGGATGGAGATCAGCAAGTCCATCAAGTACTTTTCAAAATGTGGGTTTTGTGCACAGTATGGAACAGAGACTTGTGATGTCCCCCTTCTCTCTGTTCCTTTTTGATCTCATATGTGTGCTGAGAAACTTAATCCATTTGTTTCTGATCCATTTACACTTAACTCATCAAAATGCTATTTAGTGAGAGGTATTTCAGGTCCAAAAGGTGCTTAATCCCACAGAACAGGAAATTGCCTCTTGCTCAGGGTAACTGAACACAGACCTGGGTTCCTTTGACTTCAGTCTTAACCAGACCCAAAAGTAAATCTCTACATCGGTTGGCTTTAAATAGAGCCTGAGTACCTAGAAGGCCTTCCCTTCTCTCCTCTCCCCAACCTCCCGATCTGTACCCCAGAGATTTGCGTAAACAGCTCTAAAAACTCACCACATCAGTCTTTTTTTCACATGAAGCTGTCTGGGATGTTCTTTTATTTCCTTTTCCCCCAATATTTTATTATGGAAATTAACAGATACATAGAAAAGTCGAAAGAACTTTACAGCCAGCGCTCCTATGCCCACCATGTAGATTCTGCAAGTGACTTTTTTTTTTAATTCCTCCATTGACTTGCTTTATCACTTACCCAGCCTGATCTTCAGGCCTGTTTCTGTCTCATGTTCCACATAAGCTGCAGACATAATATATATACTTCCCTCTAAACACTGCAGCATGCATCTTATTAACTAGAATTCCACATTTGGTTGCATATTTTTTTTTCATTTAGTTGAAATTTGCATGTGCTGTACTGCAACAAATCTGAAGTGTACCATATGCCAGCACCCCAGCAAGTTCCCACATGGCCTTTGCAGTCCCTGCCCGCCCCCAGTGGAACCACTCTTCTGATTATTTTTTCCTTAGATTAGTTGTAGGGGAAAGTCATATAAATGGAGTCAACAGTGTTTACTCCGTGGTGTAACTCTTCCCACATTCAGCACAATGCTTTTGAAATTCATCCAAGTTACTCCATGTATCAGAGGTCTGCTGCTTTGTACTGATGAGTAGTCCTGCACTGGGTGACTGTCCCACAGGCTGTGTATCCATTCTCCTATTGATAGGTACCTGCCTTGTTTCTAGGTGTTGGCTGTTTTAAATAGAAAGTTGTTATGCACATTTTTGAACAAAACTTCTTGTGGACACATATTTCCATTTCTCTTGGGTAAATAACTTGGAGTGGAATTGCTGGGTCATAAAGCAGGTATACGTTTAATTTTATAAGAAACTGCCAGACCTTTTTCCAACGTGGCTGTACTATTTTACAATCCCACCAACGATGTCTGAGAGCTCCAGTCACT
>NW_007728537.1:300530-302186 GCF_000696425.1 Galeopterus variegatus | reverse complement strand
GGGATCCACAGCCCAGTTCTAACAGCTGGGCCTGATGTCAGAGGCAGAGAACAGTCTGGATTCCCTTCCCGGCCTCCCCCTCCAATGCCCTTTTGATCCAAGATTAAGTAAGAGACATTGGCAAGAGTTGGGGAGGGACAATGCAATTGTGTCAGCTTGCAGAGAGGGGGAAATGGGTTCTTATCTGCAGAAGATTCATGCACACGATCCCCCACTCCGTCCTGCCTTTAGAAAGTTCCAAACTGAATACAAAACCAGATGCAAGCCACAAGCGAGTTGCCCCCTTGCGTGCACACACACTTGGGGTTCACAGACACCCTTGGAGGGAGGCTGCTCAGGATGTGCTGTGCTTTCTAGATCTAGCTCTGTTTAGGGGAGTTGGTGTCCTGTTTCTGGGTTTGCTGTTTGGTTGCAGGGTGTGATTCTTAGGTCTAGAGGACTGGGCCACCCTGGTAGAGGCCAGGTTAATTGGGCAGGCTCCCATGCAGCATGGTCCCCTCTGTCCCCCGATAGGTCCCTTCTCAGTGGTGCTCTGAGAACAGCTTTTGCTCTGTCTCCTCGACTCTGAATTCAGGAGCTATAGCCCATGGGCCTGCAGTGAGGGCATATCATGTAACTCCTGCAGGCTTCATTCCTATGCAGGACAGGTAGGCTGCAGGCTCTAACAAGCCGCCAGCCAGGCTCCACCGAGGCCTCGGCACCAGTGGAAATTTTAAAAAAAGGCTGAACGGGGAGGGAGCGAGGGAGCAAGCGAAAGAGGAATTATTTTGTTTCAACGTGTTTGAAAGTGGGATCTGTGGCCAGTTGGAGTTTTTTTTCCTCCTCCCCCCTTATTTACACAGTCTGTTCGGAGACACACTAGGGCCTGTTTGGATTGGGAGTTTGCTCCGGAGACAGGCCAAGTATTTCAGCACTGCACGTTGGCACTGCCACCTCGGCGGCACCAGGAGGCCCAGTCGGTCACAAGACCTCACGGGGCCTCCGTGCTCTCTGCTTATCCTCCGTTCACCTCCTCTGCCTTCCCTGCCGCTGATCCCCAGCAACCTTGAGCAGCTGGGGAGCAAGGCTGCCTGCTAAGTGGACTTCACCTTCAGCACGAGGGCCTTCCAGGCTAGGGTGGGGCTGCAGTGCATGGAAAGAGGGAGAGAAGGGTTGGGGTACAGACCCTAGGGTAGATCTTCTCTAGAAGGGCCTGAGATGAAACTTGCAATATGTGGAATAGTTCCAGGTTTGAGGAGGTAAGCAGTAGCCCCTGGAAATTTGCATAAGGGCTGTTCTCTGGGGAATGTGGAGCTGGAATAAGGCTTGTCTGGGGAGGTGAAATAGGATGGGAATGAGCCAGTGTTGTGCTCTAGGTCTTTGCTGTGCCAAGTGTGACCCAGCATCAGCCTCCCTTGGAAGCTTGCTAGAAATGCAGACTGTCAGGCCTCACCCAGACCTATGGAACTGGAATCTGCATTTTAATCAGATCCCCAGGTGCTTTATGTGTACACTAAAGTGTGAGAAGTGCTGCTCTGGGCCCGCGTTTCCCAGAGGGAGTTAGTTTCCTGCTAATGTCATCTTGCCTTGAGATACTTTTGGACAAAAGGGTTCTGTAGACAGATATGTTTGGAGAATATTGCAAAATGCACCCCCCCCCCCCCCCCCCCCCCCCCC
>NW_007728537.1:297619-298801 GCF_000696425.1 Galeopterus variegatus | reverse complement strand
TGGGAAAAACTGCCCTCGAACCAGTTTTCTATAGCTGAGTGAGACCTGTCCTGATTTCCCACACTGGTTTCAGCCTAACACTTCAGTGGGGGCAGGGGATTCAGTCAAGAGCTCTGACATTAGTGGTGGAGTCTTCTCTCTGCATTTCAGTCTCCTGTTCTGTCAAATGAGGGAGCAATGCACAACGTGATCCTTGGGCATGTAGCATCAGCATCATTTGGGAGCTTGTTAGAATACAGAATCTCTGGCCCTACTCTAGACCTACTGAATCAGAATCTGCGTTTTAACAAGATTCCAGGAGGTTCTTGTTAAAAAGTTTGAAAAAATCGAGTTTGCAGGCATCAAATGCAGTAGCCTTCTGTCTGGGTGAGAAGAGAACTGGACTAGGCAGAGGAAGGGGCCGTGTTAGTGAACATTGAAAGAGTGACCAGCTGTTATCCATCCATAAGGGACAAGAGGAAGTGAGCTGCAGGAGCCCCGGGGATCATGGTCAGGTTTATGGGAACATTTCCTGACGCTGAAGGTTATGAGTCCCTGGGAAGGTTTGCAGAATTAAGTAAGCTTCGGATAGGCTTCTCCAGAGTCTATTAAAATCAGATTGATTGCCATGCATCCATTTTACAAATGTTTATTTAGGTGCCAACTGTGCGGGAGCTTGGGTACCAGCAGGTTGAGGGCAACACTTGGAGATGGAGATGGTTCTGCATTGCTGCTGTTCATACTCACGCTTCTCATCACCAAGGATAGATGCATACCTGCCTTGCAGAGAGATTTGTATGATCAGGTTGTTGGCGTGGACCAGCACACACTCTAGCACAACTGATGGCCTTGTGGAGGTGTATCAGTTAGCTGTTGCTGTGTAATGAACCACCCCAAAACTTAGTGTCTTAAAACAGCAACTATTTTATTTGTTCATGATTCTGGAATCTGGGCCAAGCCTGGCTGGGTGATATTTCTGCTATCTGGCCAGTGGTTACTCAGGAGGCTTCATTCTGCTAGAGAGCTGGTTGGGGACTGGGCTCAGCTGGGCTGCTGGAACACTGGGCCTTTCTCTCTTTTTTCCATGTCATTTCAGGGCTTCCTTTTTTCCACCTGGTCTTTCTACATGATCCCTCCAATAGGGTAGTTTCACTGCTTAACCTAAAGACCTCCTTAAACCTCAGGCTTAGAATTGGTACAGCA
>NW_007728537.1:257991-296878 GCF_000696425.1 Galeopterus variegatus | reverse complement strand
GGTAGTTTCACTGCTTAACCTAAAGACCTCCTTAAACCTCAGGCTTAGAATTGGTACAGCAGCATCACTTGTGCAATATTCTACTGTCTAAAGCACAGGACCAGCCTGAATTCAAGGGCAGAGGACTAAATGAGGGCATGGGTATCGGGAGGCAAGTTTCCCTGGGAGTCACCAGCATAGCAGATTCTCATACAAAGTCATGGCTGCTGCATCTCCTTAAAGCCGGCTGATGGGAGAGGTCTCATTTTGTGTCTGAGAATGACCAGGTTGTCTCTAAACCACCACTTAGACTTGCCCGTTAGCTTTTACTATTCTGAAGCCATTTCTACCTGAATACTTTGTGGTTCAACTCTTGTCCTCAGTATTTTATTGGCAGTAGGTCCGTTGATCTTCTGATTATCAGAATCTCCACTATGAAGCGAGGTCTAACCCTTCCCCCTTTCTCAGGCCCCCTACACAGTTTTCTATCCAATTGAACACAAAAAAGCGTATTGAGAGGGAATTGGCAGCCTCCATGGCTGTCTGCATTGCTCCTACCTCATGGAGGCTCTTAGTCATGTAAGACTCACTGAGAGAACTTCTGACCGACCACACGTGTGCCCGGCCACACTCGTGCAGTCTGTTCGCTCCTGACCTGCACTCAGCCCATGAGGCATTCCTGTTTCCTACAAGATAGATCAGAATTTTTGGATATATATGGAATCTTTCCTCAATTCTGTGCAAACTGCCTTTTTAAGTTTTTCCCTGTCTGCTCCAAAACGAAATCTATGTTTTATCCGGGATGATGTCCTCAGTGCTCCTCCAGTGTGGCAAGCTGATTTCTCACCTCTGCACCCTTGATTTTATTGTCCGTCTCCCTTTCCTCTTTTCCTGCTGATTGGAAGCCCAGGTGAGATCCTCCCTTCTTCGCGGAGCCTGCTGTGAACACTTGAGTCACTGACAGTCTCCCAAGGCACTCAGATCTTTGAACACTTGTCACCTTTCTCAGGCATTTGGTGCTACTCATGGTCTGCTTTACTCTATTAATTTTCTCTCTCTTCTGTGAAATTGCAGGCTTTGAAGCAATGCCTCTGCCTTTTAAAAAATAATAAAGCACTTTCTCACAACACTGAGTTCAGTGCTTTACCTATGAGATACATCTTCAGTGTCTTTTGCTCTGTTGGGGAGACAACAGATTTTGTTCTAGATCTGGATCTGTTCTCTACGTGCTGAAGTTCCTATAAGATGTTACCCAAAGGGCTGTCAGTTGTTCCACCAGGAAGGTGGCCCATGTGGCAATGGTAATGGCCTTGAAATTGCAGAATGGAGTAGTAGGGAAGAGATGGGGCTCTCGAGGAAGACTTGCTCCGGTTCAGGCCCTGGCTCTGCCCTTGCTAATAAACCACTGTTTGTCAACTGGGGTGCTATTGGCATTTAGAAGGGAAAAGTCCTGCATGATGTCGATATCCAGCATCCCTGCCACCTGCCTACTAAATGTCAGCAGTATCCTATGCATTGTGACAACCCAGAATGCCCCCTGTGCCCTCATGTTTCCCCAAGACCCCATTTGAGAACCTCTGAGGCTAACTTGATAACTCCCTTGGGCATGCTCTTGATCCTCTCAAGCCTCCTCAATGAGCCTTATAGGATTTTCGCAAGCATTACATTAGTTATGACATAAAGTGTCTGGCACATAGCTAATGTTTATTGAGCACTTAGGTTATTAATTTACTATATAACTGTCATGGTCACCGGATGACACGTAGCCACTGTGGAGGAAGGCACACTAGGGTCTTAAGGCTTAGGATCTGGATCAGGTTTCTCTTCTTTCCTTCCCAACTGCCTATGCCCAGGTGGCTTCAGCACGTTTTTGTGCCTCTGTTTTCTTGTCTGGGGAGGACCTGTCTCAACCTGCCGATGGGGCGTGGTAAGATGCCACATCCTTGGTAAGCACTCGGGTCACTCCAAAGCAGCTGCTTGCTTCTTTTCTAGTAGAACACATGAGGTCCTGCAAATGTGTCTTGGGAACTACAGGACATTTGACAGATATTTATCAGGCATCCACTATATGCCTGGAACCCCACTAGGAAAACTATACAGTGAGTGGTGATCCCAAGAGAAAGTAAATACAGGTGGGAACCCATGTTTGTAGTCCTCACCTGTTCACTTTTGGAGTTAGTGAATAAACACATGTGTGTGCATTCGTGTGTGTATGTGTAAGTGTGGGAGGTGTGTGTGTGTGTGTGTGTGTGTGATATTCCAGGGGCAGTCAGGTGGAGGGATTTAAGGTAGAGGTGGGGAGATGGTATTCATGCTTAAAGATTAGGAGAGAAGTAGAAAAGAAGAATTAAGTGTCTCACTCACATAAACAGTGAGCCCACTTGGCTCAGTAAAATGTTGAAAATTTGAACATGGAGATTGGGCTGATTGGAAGCCAGGTCTGATTTGCTAAAGAGATCATGTCTTCTCAATGATGACTTCTTTCATGGGCAAATTGTTTTTCAATTTGCTTAACTGCACCAGGTGTTGTCAACTCCAGTGGATTCTGCCCTGTGAAATGAGACTCAGGGCAGAGCCAGCGACCTGCCTTAATTACAGGACACGTAATTGCCAGATGTAAAGGAAAGAACAAAAAGACTCGGTCTCCTTCAAGAGTGAGGCGCCTTGTCTGTGGTGTTCATGCTCTTACGGGCTTTGCGTTTAATGATAACTTCATCAGGGTAAGAAGAGGGGTCATGGATATGGAGAGAATTCCTCCATAAGGGAGAGGGAATTTGGGTCTGGTAGGCACTTTCCAGAGTTAGTGGCCAGTTTTCTTTCATGTGTGCTCTGTGCTGCCACCAAAAACCTCTCTTTGTGAGCCTGAAATGCTGAGACCTCCTTTATTGGAGATGGTCAGGCAGAGGTTCATGAGCCAGATCCGATCCACTGATGTGTGTTGTTTGACTAACAGTATTCAGTGTTTAACTTCTTTACATTAGTTGCCGACATTACAAATTGCAATATCTCATTAAAAAACTCCAGTTTTCTAGCTTCTCTTGAAAAGTCAGAAAACCTGGCAACAATGGGCTCTTCTTTCCCATATGGCAAAAATCAACAAGCTGAGTAATAAATGTCTCCTTAAGACTGGACATTTGCTCTCAATTTATTCAAATCCCCACCACTCCCCACCTGATCCCCACACCTGGCCCTCTTGGCATGGTTTAAGCGACTGCTGGTCCTGTACACATTTAGACCCATGATCTGGATCCAAATGCACGCCGTCCCCTCGGATGCTGGGGAAAGTGGTGATACTGGGTGAGTCAGGTGTGCTTGGCTGCGGGTTTCCTGGGGCCAGTGGTGCTGGCAAGAATGTGTGATTCTCTGGGGCTGGGTCAGAAGGCCAAGAGTTCAGAAGTCTTGTTCCAGCTGTGCCCTTGACTTTCACGATGACCTGTCAGCAGTCATTTAACCCAGGTCAGGATGAGTGGCAAAATACCAAATACCAAAGTCTTCTTAATACATGTGCAGTGGAATTATTTAAGAAGAGGAAGAAATGCCTTCATGTGAAGTTTTTTTTTTTTTTTTTTGTCTTTTGTCTTTTTCCATGTCCGGCAACGGATCGCAACCCTCAGTGTTGCCCCCGTACCGGACCGGGGACCGGCAACGGGATCGCAAACCTCGGTGTTGCTCCCACGCCTCGCTCAGCCAGTGAGCGGGAACCGGTCTGTATGTGGGATCCGAACCCTCGGGCGGGAGCGCCGCCGCGCTTCCCAAGCGGCGCACTATCCAGTGCGCCACCGGGCCGGCCCTTCATGTGAAGTTTTACCTACATTGTTCTCTCTGTATTTCTCATCCTCAGTGTCTTATCTTTGGAGCAAAAACTGTCCTGGGAGTTCATTTAAAATCATTCTAATTGTCTTCAACACTTTGGAAAACTGTTTGGCAGTATCTTCTAAACCTGAACATGTTCATACTTTATGAGCATCAATATATACACAACAAAAATATGTTCACATTTCACCAAAATATGTATAGTAGAACGTTCTTAGCAGCACACTTTTTGTAGTAGCCCCAAATTAGGAAGTACTCAAATACCTATCAACAGTAGAATGAATAAACTATGGTATATTTATTCAATGGAATACTATACAGCAATGAAAACACATGGGCTGCAGCTGCACACAACAGTATAGATGAATCTCCCAAGCACAATGTCGAGTGACAGATAAACATATAAACAAAAATAATATCTAGACCCGATAAAGACTACACACTATATTACTATATTTACATAAATTTCAGAAATGGTCAAAGCTGATCTATGGTGTCGGAAGTTAAGATAGTGACTGTCCTTGTTTGGTGGTAATGACAGAAAGTGAGCAGGAAGTGGGCTACTGGGGAGATTGTAAATGATCTGTTTCTTGATGTGACAACTGGTTACCTGGTTGTATTTATTTTGTGAAAATTTAGTGAGCTGTACTCTCAAGAAATGTTCACTTTTCTGTTGTATATTTTATTGCAATAAAAAGTTAAAATTAATAAAGTCAACAGAAAAAGAACAAAAAATCTAACTGAAGAGACATAGTGTTGTTACTTCCAACTACCAGTGCTAGAATTTTTGTACAGAATCCTACGTCCATCAGGATTTTTGTTTGCAAGCAATAGAAATCACCTCTGTCTAAGTTAAGCCAGAAAGGTGTTTATTAAAAAGCAGATTGCATAGCTCAGCATCTCCATGAGGGTGGGGAAGCCAGGTTTGAAGGCTTTGCAGCCAGGAACATGTCCCAAACACTGCAGAGCTGGTCTGATGATGACATCACTTCTACCACTGGGCATGTCCACCTCAGCCTGCACCACTGCTGCTGGGGGCAGAAGCCTGCAGCAGAGCCACTGCCTCTTCAAGCAGACCATAACTCCTGCCATTGCTGTTCTCTAAGCTAGAACATTCATAGCCCCAAATCAGAAAGTACCTAAGTACTTTCTGCTGTTATCCCTCACCAGAGTGAGTCTCTCGGGGCTTCTGCTGGTTTGTATTACTGCTTCAAGCTCAAAGTCGGGCTTGATTGTGAGTGAATAAAAGAACCTAAGCCTAGAGCTCTTGCCTCTAAAGGCAGGGAGGCTGGGAATAGAAGAACCTGGCATTTACAGCCTCTGTATCAGGAATCGGCCTTTGTTTCATGAGGTGGGGCATTCCCCAAACTCATGAGATTGACACATGTCCACAAGAGACATGATCTACCTAGTAATGGCTAACTGGTTCTCCTGGATGTCAGTGGGAGAAGAGAAGGTTTTGGTGGGATGATCAGGATTTTGTGGTCTTTCCTAGACCAGAGGGAAAGTATACCAACAAAGAGGCATCCAGGGGCTAAACTGTTTTCTCCTTTCTTTGCCACAACCTGTACATTCCCAGCCAGCATAGGAGGGGACATTCAATCCAAGTGCCATGAAGAGGTGGGATGGAAATAAAGACGCTTGCTAACATGAACCTTGTACCAAAGCTTCTGTCCCAAATCCTAGGGGTGAGGGGCATGCCCCAGTGTCAGAAGAGTCAGCTCAACAAAGGGATGTGTTGGCAGGGTACTTGAAGGTCACCTAGCTCAGCCTTCTACCACTACAGGAATTTTCTGTGTTTAGTTGGTCACATTTTGTTGTGTTAAAATTTTTCTGTTGTTTTAAGAATAAATTTATATATCCCAGTCTTATCCATAGAGAAAAAAAATTCGAATGTTTCTTAAGTGGTCATAGTTGATTTCCTTTCTATTTGAAATATGTCTGGTCTACTTTGTTAATGGTTGATGTGGTTGCTTTTTTATATATGGGCTTTTTTCCCCCTCATGTGACAGATTCCTTTGGGCAAAATAAAACACTCTTTCTAAGCACCGTTTTCCTCATGTGTAAACTGAGGATGATACAGTGATAATGCATGGACTGTGCATGTTCAAATTAGTGCTAATAATGAGCGGGTTAATGATTGGTGCCTTGGAGAGTTTGGAGAAAAAATGAGATGATGTATTAAAGCACTTAGCACTGGGTATGAATTGTAGTAAACACCCAATAAATTATAGTAACAATAGCTATTATTATTTACAGATGCAGAATACATTGGCTGATCTTGGTAATAGGGTAATGGATAGGTGGATGTCAACCCCCGACAGACTGTGGGAGAACATGCCTCCACCAGGTGGGACTTTCCTCCCCCTTGCCCAGTTCCACAGCTAAAGACAAAGTACACAGATGAGGAAGCCTAGGTCTTAAAAAATCTGCTCTCTCACAGCCAAGCAGCAAAAAGATGGGATGCAGGATAAATGAAACACAGAGCCACAATGCATTGGCTAGGCATGTGCAACCGAACCCTCTCATTGTTACAACGTGTGCATTTCTAGGAGTGTCACTTTGCAAGCCCCATCTAACCAGAGTGACAGGAGATGAACAGTTCTGTCGTCTGGTTTCAGTAGATGCCTTAACCGTACCCTAATTTAGACTTCCATGATGTAGGATCCAAAGTATAGAAACCACCCAATTCCCCTTTAGCTCTCTAGTAACTGTCCTGACTCTCTCATGTTGGGCAGAGCTGGAGAAACACCTGGCTGGGCTCTGCATCCACGGAGCCGGGCTCTGCCAGTGGGAAGGGTAAGCGGAGTGAGCGTGCTGGCAGATTGCAGACCAGCCCGCTGTGCAGAAGCCTGTGCATCTCGTGGCTGCAGTATAAACAGGATGGAAGGCAGGGTGCTTGGGGAACACCACATGTTGCTGATCTTCCTCTCTGTCCCCTCCCTTGGTCTCCTGTCCCCTTGCTTATGCCACACTCCAGACAGCCCGATGGGAGAGCAGCCTCCTGTTTCCAGGGACGGGCTCCAGGACAGGAAGATGCCTAACTGGCAGAAAAGGCTTTGCCAGCAGTTCTGTACACCTGAGCCGGGCCCAGCAGGGAAAGCTCTGTGACTGCAAGAGGTTAAAACTTGCCCCTGTGTTTACTTTTGTTGGCTGCCACACTGCATAATAATCTGTCAGCACGTCAGGTGCGGATTTATTTGTGCATTAAAAATTGCCTAGAGCGGGCGGATGCAGACGCTCTACAGCATGCTGGAAAATGTGCCTCCAGCACAAAAACAGCCTCTCCAAATATTTCACCCTTTTAATAAGTGCATTTAATTAAAGTCATATAACTTTTTAAAATATATTAAAAAAAAAGATCCTTTCGCCTGCTGAAGCTGAAAGTAAACTCTCAAACACAAAGAAAGGGAGTACTTCCCTCGTCCCTATTCTTTAAAATGGAAAACTTGTTAACTGGTGTGCTGTCTTGCTCTTTCCAGGCTGACTTGGAGAGGGCACGGTGATGGCAAGGATGAGGACGAGGGTGTCAGTGTGGCTTAGGGGAGTGGCCCCAGTTGGCATGCAGACAGATACAGATAACGTTTGTTTGTGTTTAATGTTACTTGTCAAATGTAGGGGTATGATGTGTAGGTCATGCACATATATAAAAAAGGAGACTTTGGTATCAGCCCCGTAAGGGTAGATAGCTATTTTTCATGTTTCTTTTGAAGACAGTCCTTCCCAACGGCAGGCGAATAGACTAAATGACCTCTTAGGACCTTACCTTCCAGGAGTGGAATTTGTGATTTTGTAAGGGGATTGGAGGATGGAGTGGGATGGAGAGGACAGGATCTAGATCATAGATAAGGATTAGTTTTAGCTGTCTGTTTTCCTTTTCCCCATCATAGCTTGGAAAGTCTCTCAATGAGTTGAGACTAAGTTTGACTTCGAAGCAGTGACAGCAGGGGCTCTGTAGACTTGCTCTGAGCTTGCCAGCGGATTAGGAAACGTGTCAAGGTGAGGGGGTGGCGGCCGCCCTGGAGCTGTGTAGGGACCCACAGTTGGCGAGGCAGGACTGGGGGAAGGAAGGGTGGGGATGTGTGTGGCGTGGCGGTGGAGGTGGCGCCAGAGAGGAGGGGGCTCGGCGGCTGTGTTTGGGAGTGGGCCACCGCAGCATACCAAGCATGGCGACTTGAAGGCCGCCAATTATGCAGCCCAAGGGAGCAATGTGAGCCTGCCAGAGCCGCCCGGAGAGGTGGCATGGAAAGCCTCATAAGGGGTCTGTGTGCCTTGGGTCTGACCAGGAAATAGCCTCCAGGGCTGTGGTGCTGGGCCCGAGGGAAACAGGGCTGGATGCTGCGGCTGCTTGCTTGTCCACAGGATGGTTTTCAAAACTGGTCTTCTGGAGGTTCTCCATGGAGGAGAGAATGCGGTTTCAGAGTCACTGCTCCTTGGTGCCAGGCCGGAGGTCTCTGGAGCTTCTGAAATCCAAGATGCCCATTCCAGAAATTCTTCAGAATCAATCCCCTTGGTCTTTGGCATTCTGCTTCTTGTCATTGCTGCTCTGGGAATGCTCATTAACCTCTTTTTATGGCTGCAGAAGCAGAAATCTCAGAGTTGGTTACCTGAGGCCACCCAGCAAGAGCAAGGTGACCAAGGACCAGGCAGGGCTTCTTTTTTTAAGTTACTCTTTTCTTAGCATCTTCTAATGATGTGGGGGCATTGCTATTAACGATTATTTTTCCTGTTCACAGAAGGTAAACAAATTCAAGCCCCAGTCCTCAACCTTCTTTTTGAAGTTGAGACCCCCTCACCCTTGACTTGGGTTTCGTTTTATGACTTTCCCACCTTCTCCCATGGCATATAAATAAAAATGTTTTAATTGAAATGATCATGTGTTGTTGTTGTTTGAAAATGTAATAGCACCTTCACTTCCCCGGAGAAAATAGATTTTATTTGAGGAACTAGGCTGTTCTAGAGCTAAGCCAAAGGTATACTCTAAATGTAGTTGTTTGCACTATGAAAAAAAGTGTTAAATATGGGAGTTGATTAAATGCTATATTTGTGCATGTGATATATAAGTGTTGTATACTTTAAAATATGGATGTGCATATTTATATTAAAGAATGAGGCCTTTTGTTAGCAAACAAACCTTCCTGCAACGTGGCAGGGAGACAACACTAATCGTAAGACAATTGGTCATTGCCCTTGTGTGAAAAACTATTTCAGGCCATTTCAGAAGAGCTACTAAGCACGTACTTTGTGTTGGACACTGTCTAGGGGCTTAGTTAGAGAGTCTGAGGAGGGGAAAGGCCTGAAATAATTTTTAAAGCATTCATCTTCCTATTTATTTATGCACCGTATAGTCGTAGAAAATTAGAAATAGAGGGAAAGCCTAAAGAAGAAAATAAAATTACCCATGTGTGCCATAGTCTTTTATAATCTGTTTTTTCCCTGCTTTGCAATACCCTGTAGATATTTGCTCCAATTGTTAAATAGTCCTCTGCAATGGTGGATGATTGTCATACATTTGCTCTTAGGACTCATTTATATTCAAATGATTGAGAGCCCCAAAGAGCTTTTTTAGGTTGGTCATAACTATTGATATTTACAGTACAGAATGCTTCAGAAAGTTTACGAAAGGATTCATATTATCTTTTTTTTTTTTTTTTTTTAAAGATGACCGGTAAGGGGATCTTAACCCTTGACTTGGTGTTGTCAGCACCACGCTCACCCAGTGAGCGAACCAGCCATCCCTATATGGGATCCGAACCCGTGGCCTTGGTGTTATCAGCACCGCACTCTCCCGAGTGAGCCACGGGCCGGCCCCATATTATCTTTTAATTCTATTTTTCTACAAACTTTTTGAAGTACCCTTAAGTTCGACATTAAAAGCAAAAAAATTTAAAAAATATTTATTCATTTAAAAATAACAATAAATCCATTGAATGTTAACCTTATAATATTTTTATTAAAAATAACTATATTTTTCAAAACAAACATTAGCAAGAGTGACATTTTTTGTATTTTTGCTAAACTCTGGCTTCATAGAAAATGTCCAAATTCTTATATCTGCGTTCACTCTATAGAGACATGTTGTTGTGAAATGTGAGAAAATCCAGCCTCAACCAGGTAGGTGTCTGGAAAAAGGAAGAGTATATTCATAGTGTTTTCAGATAATCGTACATATTCTTCTTTGATATTTCACCAAAACTTGACATGTGGCAGATTTTTTAGTTGTACATTTGAAACCATTTTATTGAACTTTGTTATTCTGTTTATGTTAATCTGTTGATCAGCCTTCCAGTTTGGATGATCTTTTACCCATTGCCAGATTTTTGAAACATCATCTATTGATCATTTTGAAAATGTTGATTCACTAGGCTATGCAGGTCTTCCAAATATTGTCCTGTTTCGTTTTACAATGTCAAAGAATCGCATTCTTTAACATCACCGTCAATATTAGAAAGGTCTCTTGGTATTGGGAAGCTGTCAAGCTCATGGTGATGAATGCAGATTTTCTCAAATTTTAATTCTTTTCTTTTTTTTTTCCTTTTTGTCTTTTTTCATGACCGGCAACGGGATCGCAACCCTTGGTGTTGTGCTCGCCCCTCGCTCAGCCAGTGAGCCGCCGGTCTGTATGTGGGATCCGAACCCTCGGCGGGAGCGCCGCTGCGCTCCCAAGCGGCGCACTGTAGCAGTGCGCCACCGGGCCGGCCCTCAAATTTTAATTCTTGATTGAAGCTCAAATTGTATCATGACTCACAATGTGTATTTCCCATGAAATGACAGGCTTCCTTAACTCATTCTCAAGAAAACGTTTGCCATATACACACATGTGAATACCCATAATCTGTCTGTGAGTTGTTCTTTCAAGGAGAGAGAGTGTTCGATGCAAAACGAAGCTAGTTTTGCTGGCAACTTAATCCCCTAAGTGCTTTTCCCTGAGACAACCATATTCTACTATGTGCCAGAAATGCTTTATGCAGGGCCGGCCCGGTGGCGCACTGCTATAGTGCGCCGCTTGGGAAGTGCGGCAGCGCTCCCGCCGAGGGTTCGGATCCCACATACAGACCAGCCACTCACTGGCTGAGCGAGGTGCGGGGGCAACACCGAGGATTGCGATCCCGTTGCCGGTCCCGGTCCGGTACGGGCGCGACACTGAGGGTTGCGATCCGTTGCCGGTCACGAAAGACAAAAAAGGAAAAAAAAAAAAAAAGAAATGCTTTATGCGTGCTCCCCATTTTGTCATGCGGAGTATTAAGATAAGACACATATGCTATGGTCAAGGTTTAATAAAATTAACAATTTTTATTGCATCAACAAGGATATTTTGACACTGCTGCCTTCATTCATGCCCAAGTGTTGATGATTATCCCTGCTATTGATTTTGCACCATCAATGCAAATATGAACATGGTGAAAAAGGCAGATAACATTTTGGTATTATGATGAAAGGAAAGTTTATCTTGTGGACTGCCCTCCCCACCTCCAAAAAAAAAAAAAAAGTGTGCAGGGGACTCTCAGGGTCCAGGGACTATACTTGGAGGACCACTGTCCTACAGTATTGTTAATTACCTGATATCCCATTGCATGGTGTGCTTTAATTCACTTGACCAATCCACTGTTGGACATTTAGATTGCTTACAGTAGCAAAAATTAGAAATAGTGGCCATCCTTATTACTAAATCTGCATATATTCATGATTATTTTGTTGAAATAAATTCCTATAAGAAGAGTGTATGTTTCAATGGTCCTTGAGATAGATAGATGGATAGATAGCTAGGCAGATAGACAGATAGACAGACAGACTTGGGCCTACTTTCCTGCACTCTTTGTATGTTTTATTTTTAAACTAACGACATTTAATCTAATTTCAATCTCACAACAATTCCGTGAGATAAATAATGCGATTCTCATCTTAGAACTCTAGTTCAGGGAAATGAAATCACTGTGCATGACTGCTGTGTGGCAGAGCCGAGATTTGGATTCACGTTTGTGTGATTCTAAAGTCTCTGGCCTTTCCCCTACCCTCCGCTTCCATGTGGATCTTCAAGGAGCTTCCTCGCAGGCAGCAGACATTCACAAAGATCCTTCTCTAAGCAAGATTCTGGGCAAGTCTGAGAAGATTCAAAGAACTGAAGGATGAAGTCCCTCACTTCAAAGTACTTACAGTCCAGTACAGGGGTTGGCAAACTACAGCCCATGGGCCAAATCCAGCCTGCCACCTGTTTTTTCTCAGTAAAGTTTTATTAGATCACAGCGATGCCCGTTCATTTGCGCACTGCCTATGGCTATTTTTAAGCTATGACCACAAAGCTGAGTAGTTTCAACAGAGATAATGTGGCTCACCAAGCCAAACATGTTTACTATCTGGCCCTTTGCAGAAAAACTTTGCTGACTACTGGTCTAGGAGTTGAACAAACTGGGCATGAATTAAAATAATGGTGATAAGTTGTGGGTCACCAAGGTAGACTCCCAGGTGCCTGGAAATAAAGTAATGGTGATACATTGTGGGTCACCAAGGTAGGCTCCCAGGTGCCTGGCTCCCTTTCAAGGAGAGCAGCTTATCTTATCTATTGTGGTCCTACAGAGGACTGAGAGACCTCCTCCTTATAATTGTATAATGCTTTACACTTCAAAGGGTTTTCATGTGCATTAATTCCTGTAAATGAGACAGGGGTGGGGAGAGAGATGTTTGGAATGAAGGGCTAGGGGGTGGGGAGAACGTGGATGCTGTATTTGGAAGGGCGGAAGGTCTTTGGCCACCTGACTAGGAAAAGGGAATCTGTTGGGGGCGGTGAGGAATGATTGATGCTTTCTGAGCTAGGCAATGTTGTGAGGGAAGCAGCTTTGTAGAAGGCATCTGTCTGTGGTGTGCAGGCTGTGTGTGCATATGTGTGTGTGTGTGCAGGGGTTCAGGGGGGTGTGGATGGAAGTGGCCAGAGGAGAAGGGAATGGAAGGGAAGGTGGAGAGGAAATGGCTAAGGGGAACCAGTGAAGAGGTGACTGTGTGGTAGGTATGTGAGGTGGAAGAGCCTGAACGAGGTTCCTGCTAGCAGTAGAAAAGGACAGCTATGAAACCGAGCGTGACGAGTTAGCAGCCGTGGTGGCCACTGTGGAGGCCAAGCCAACACCCAGGAATCTGAGATGGGGAAGACTTCATGCTGATGGGCTGAACATGTCGCGTCTCCCATGCCTTTGCCTCTTATCAAGTTCTTCCCAGTCCTACACTTTGGTATAAAAAATGGGTTGATGTATTTAAGCACCCAGGGGATGTTTCTCTTCCCATCACGAACGTGTAACGTGATGCACATAGTACCACCGAATAGTCACCCCCACGTGTCAACTCAGCGCATCTCCATAGCGCTTTTCTATAGGAGCTACAGTAAGCCAGCAAGGAGAAGCCCCGATGGCTGCCGCCGTGCCAGCCAGCACACTGGGATGCCCACCACTAAGGGAGCGGGTGGCCTGTTGGTGGCCCTGTGCCGGGAGCACCACGCTGATCCCTCCTCAACACTCTGAACCCTCCAGCAACAGCTCTGTCGCATGCCACGGCCCAGCGTGGCCTTCTGCCAGCCACGTGGACGGAAGGGCTAAGGTTTATTAATGCAGGACACAAGGAAAACGATCAGATGTTTTCCAATAAGCTTTTGACCAAACTTACGAGGTGGAAGTGAGAGCTGACGCTTTTTTCATTATTTATATATACAGTTCGTAAAACTGCTCTTTACTTGGATTTATATCCCGTGTTCCAGCTTGAAGTAAAAGATGCTATAATGGATTCTACTCAGGGGTGCATCCCTTCCCTGAGGAGAGGGGCTTGTTTTGCTCTTTTTACTGTCTTTTGGGGGAACAGTTCCTTTTTGAGCATGGTCCTTGGCCAAGGATAGCAAAATGGAGAATGGGTGACTTTCAATTGGAAGATCAGGAAAAAGAGCCACCATCCTGACCAGTTTTGTAAGCATTGCAAATGAATGTAGACTGAAGTACTAATGCCATTTTTGGCTTTCATTGGAAGGACAAAGTTTCTTTACATTTTTCAAATTTTCCCATCACTCCAAATTTTCTCTCCTGTTAACGTCCACTACGTTAAAACCTTAAAGACTTCTGTTTACTTCTTATCCCAACCTAAAAAAGCTCTGGGATGTTACTAGCAGATCTAAGACCTGGAAAAAAGAATGAGGGAGGACCCCGTTTATATTTTCCAGAAAAAACAGAGCTTGTTCTGTGGCCAGTTATTAGGGGTCCTGTTGAGCCCATCTGGGCCTGTTGACCAAAGTGTGTCATTCCTCCACATTGTGGGTTCTCTGATCTAGAGTCCCTAAACATGAGGTTATCTTTGTGCTGTTAATGTCATGAATGTCCTCAGCAGTGCAGGAATATTGCAAATCTTTGTGTTAGCCATTCACTTGGAGCCACCAGCTGCCCAGAGGAGCACTGGTCTGCTCATTAGCACGACTTCTGCATGTCAAGGAACCGACTGTTCCCAAATCATCACCCACTGTGCACCTCAATTTGTGTTTCTTGAAGAAAGTGCTAGAAATGGAAGATGCAAAAAACTGTGTTAAAACACTTGTTAAAAATTTAGGGGCATTTTAGACAATTTATCTATCCACTGGGAGCACAGGAATTTCCCTGCAGAGAAAATTCCCATTTTTTCCCAAAGAGAAATCATAATGTACTTCTAACTCACGGAGCCAGTGAGACGTGTGTAAAAGTCCTTGGTAACCCAAAGGGAAGGTGCAGGGAGATTTTTTTAATTCCCAAGAATGCCCCAGAATTAGAATATAGTACCATGTTCTAAACTATCTCTGCTTTTGAAAATAAGGAGTATGACTTCTTTTGGCCAACTAAATACTCTTTAAGAACCAGCTATGTGCTAGGCTTTCTCCTTGCTTGAGTTTTAGCAGTAAATAAGCAGAGCATGCCCTGTCCTTAGGGAGGGGGAGATTATTTGTCTCTCCAAATGGGAGAGACAGATAATATCCAAGTACATAAATATATAATTTTGGGGAGCGCTAAGAATATGAAGGGGAAAAAGCAGGATAGAGAGGATAGAGGGGATGTCGGGGTGGGGGTTGAGTAAGGGCCATTTCCAGTGGCGGTGTTGTGGAGAGTCCATGAGGAGGTGACATTTGGGCAGAGTAGTTGTCTAATAAAAGTGCGAATGAATGAATACATCACTCAAGCTCAGAGTTCCATATTTTTCATGCTAAACAAGCCCTGTATGTGGGCAGCATGATTTAGTAGGAGTGGAATTGAGCTTGTGTGTATTAGTTTCCTAGGGCTACTGGAACAAAGTGCCATCAACTGGGTGGCCTATCACAGCGGAGATTTATTTTCTCACAGTTCTGGAAGCCAGAAGTCCCAAATCAGGGCATTGGCAGGGCTGTGCACCCTTTAAAAGCTCTACAGAAGAAGGCTTCTGGGCTTCTCCCAGCATCTGGGGGCTCCAGGCGTTCTTTGGCTTGTGGCAGCTTCTGACTCTGTTTTCACATGGCCTTCTCCTCTGTGTGTCTTCTCTTCTGTCTCTTACCGGATTTAGGGCCTTCCTGCGTAACCCAGGATGACCTCATCTTGAGATCCTTAATTTCATTTGTAAAAACCCTTTTTCCAGTAAGGACATGTTCATAGGTTCTGAGGGTCAAGATGTGGACATATCTTTTGGGAACTACTCTTCAACCCAGTAAAATATGGAATCTGGAAGAATCACTTCAACAGCGGGTTTTAAATCAAAATTAAATGTGGCCCCTGGCTGGAGTCCCAGAGGTCCTTCCTGTAGCCATGTGGTTGTGATGCAGCTGCGTTTCAGTGGTGACAGGGAGGAAGCAGCGTGGACACGGGTGAGATGCACAGTGCGGCAGGGCCTGGCTACTGCTTTGCTGTGTGATGTGGATCTGGATCTGCTGAGTGGCCTGGCGAGTCTACCAGCTCAGCGGGCTTCCAGTTAAACGTTACAGTGGCAGCTTGAGTGCTACTTCCCAGGAGGGAAATCACAGGAGTACGATGCAGGGCCATGGGTTTTCATGGGAGTGCTTCACAGAACAAATAGCAGGTCTTCTAGAACTGAGAAAACACAATTAGGCCCAGAGGAACGGAGCAGAGAAGTTGTTAAAGCAGAAGCTGGGCAGAAGGGGCAGTAACATTCTCTTTGGATATTTTACAAGCACATGGCAGGCAATGCTCATGGTGGCAGGAGACCACCATGGACCACCCCATGGAGGTGTTTGCAGAAGTTGGCAGCTTTGGAAGCCAGGACGTCAGCCCAAGAGGAAGTTTTACTGCACTGAGCAATGGTCTCTTGTAAGAATGTGCTCGGTGGGATGTGCAGGTGTGCTTATGGCATTGAACCCACCTCCAGAGGGCGGTCATTCTGCTCCAACTTTATTGCTTAGTCTTTTCTCAGTCAAGCCTTTTGCCAGAAGAAGGCAGGGAGGAGCAAGTCAGTACACCCAGCGCCTGCCCGAGGTGGGGACGATGTTTGCTCAATTCTGTGCAACCCCTGGTGTTGCTCCAGGTGCTAAGTTAGATACTTGGTAATTAGCAGGGCTAATTTATTTAATCATGTTTGTACTGTTTTTCTTCTCCCAGTTGTTCTTCTTGCCCTGATCCTTCAGGTTTTCCTGGATCCACTCCCAGGTGTGTTGGAAGGTAGCATTGAGGGAGGATGGATACTCATTGATGCCAGAGATTAGAGCAAGCTCTGGCTTGGTGGTGGTGGTAGTGGGAGGAGGGGGGATGGTTGCTGGTCTCCTCTGTATTCTAGATCAGTTTCTCAACCTTGGCACTGTTGACATTTTGAGCTGGATAATTCTCTTCTGTAGGCAGCTGTCCTGTGCATTGTATGATGTTTAGCAGCATCCCTCGCCTCTACCCACTAGATGCCAGTATCATCCCCCCCCTCCAATTGTGACAACCAAAAATGTCTCCAGATGCTGCCGGATGCTCCCCTGGTGATGGGGGAGGGGGGTCAAAATTACTTGCATTTGAGAACCCCTCTTCTAGATCATGCTTCTGACCACTGATATATTTAACTTGGACTTTTTAGATGAAAAATATTCTTCAAAGTCCATTCAGTGGTTTGGGAGACGAATGCTCTTTTTAAGCACTTACCATTGCTCTCTGTTGGAACTGCCACAATCTGAAGCTGAAGGCCAAAGAAGGGGCTGGATTGGGGGACCAGCACCTGCAGCCTCATCTCCTCAAACACAGGCTCTTCTCTCAAAGACGTTAGTCTTTGTGTCAGACAGGGAAGGAAAAAAGAAAGCTGTGATATGTAGAGGAACAACAGGTGGCAGGGTTAACGTCACCAGGAAGATAGGCAGAACCAGAAAAGCCACTTCTATGTCGATGGTGAAAACCAAGCTTGACCAGCTGCTCAGATGGAACCAATCCAACATGGCAGCCGAGGGCCAGGACGGGAAGGCTTTGTAGTTTCTGTGCTGGTGGGTCCCCTGGGGCCAGTTTTCTAGATCTCACTTCTTAAGGATCCATGTCAGGTCCTTTAGAGCCTTGGCCTCCTATCCAAGAGTCTGATTCATCTTGAGGTCTCCCACAGGTGCCAACTTGGTGCTTTGCGTGTGGAAGGCACCCAGAATGTCTTTGGCAAATGAATGAAGATTGATATGCTCTTGGAAGGGATCCAGATTATCTGAGGTGGGTCCACAAGAGGTAGGGCAGGAGGGAAAGGGCAGCTACTGAGAACTGTGTGCCTACAGCAGTGCCGTCTGACAGACATTAAACATGATCCACGCAGGTAAGTTTAAACTTTCTGGTGGCCACATTTAAAGGACAAGGAAGAAAGGAGAGAGGAAATCAATTTTAATTACGTATTTTATGTATAACCCATTATATGCCCAACCTTATTCCAACATGCAATTGACAGAAAACATTTTTAGTGAGGGTAATATACATTTTTTTCATATTAAATATTGAAAATCTGGTGTGGATTCTGCACTTGCAGCACATCTTGATGTGGACGTGGCACATTTCTGGCTTTCATCGAGTCACTTCTGTACTGGACAGAGCAAATCTAGAGAGGAAGTTGAAGTGATTAAATTTTGGAAATAAACTATTCATCGTGGAATAGGAATGAAAAATGAACGTAAGAACTTCTGTGGAAAAGAGTTCATCTGCAAGTACCCATTACTGCCTTGACAAGCGCCTGCCACTGTAGCGCCAACATCTCCCTGCAAACGGGTCTGTTCACATGAATCCATTGGCTGTGGCTCTCCCGTCCCGTGACCCCTTTGTAGTCCACTCTATTCGCTTTTGTTTCAAACGAACGAGCACACAAAAAGGGCCCCGCATTCCACCAGGCAATCTTATTCAAACATGGCATGGTTGTGCTTTCTCAATTAATCAGCCCACCCCCACCCCCACCCTACCCTACCCTACTCCTTTCTTCTCTCCTGTTTTCTCAGCATCTTAATCAGGCTCCTTGCTTGACTCCAGCTTCAGCATGGTTTCAGGGGCTGCACTGACACCTGCCCAGGTACATAAAAACTGACTTAGGCCTTTCCAGGTTTCTCTTTCCTCTTACACTAATGAGAAACATCAGGAGACTTTCCTTAGAAGGGACAAAGGGACACGTTGGAAGAGGTGGAATGGAGCTGAAAACAAAACAGCAAAGAAGCAGGTCATCTCCTTTAAAAGGCGTGGACTTCAGAAGTAGCCCTGGTTTTTCTGAAACATTTGAGTTTAGCTTTTACTTCCGCAGTATCTCTTTCTCCTGTCCTTGCCAAGGATTAACTCTGGAAATCTGATTTTGCCTTGTTTTTTCTTCTGTCAGAAGCCCATTTTGTTCTCTCTGTGGTATCACCTTGAGGTTTCCAAAATGCCCTGTGGTCAGAGTCTTACGGGTAAGCCTGATTAGGCAGCTGCCCAGGTGGTATGATTTGATGGGGCCTCAGAAATGGGACCTGCCGTTGTCAGCTCTACCTGCACTGCAACCATTAGAACAGTGGTCTCAACTAGGGGCCAACTTGCCCCCCAGGGGACATTTGGCAATGTCTGGCAACATTTTTGGTTGCACCAACCTGTAGGGGAGAGGAGTCCAATTGGCATCTAGTGGGTAGAAGCGAGGGACGCTGCTAAACATCCTGCAAGGCCCAGGACAGCCACCCCCTCCCTGCAACAAACAATGATCCAGCCTAAAATGTCGGGTGCCAAGATTGAGAAGCTCTGTGTCAGAGCACCTTTCCTTTGCATTTTCAAGGTTTTTCCTCCCCAAAAGAACCTTCTCTTAACCTGCAGAAGCCCCTGGGAGGGGTTGGCTACACTTAAGCATATAAATGATAAAATTACTACCTTGCTTATCAGTTAACACCTTCCAGGGCTTTGCGGGCAGCCAGCTGAGACAAGACCGGGATCCTGGCTGGATGCCTGGGGGACAGGTGGGTGACCCAGGAGGGAGGGAATGGGAGCTGAGCCACCCAAACCAAATGTCACAACTTTCTGATTTTTTTTTTCCTTTTTGTCTTTTATCGTGTCCGGCAATGGATCGCAACCCTCAGTGTCGTGCCCGTACCGGACCAGGACCGGCAACGGGATCGCAACCCTTGGTGTTGCGTCCACACCTCGCTCAGCCAGTGAGCGGGAACTGGTCTGTATGTGGGATCCGAACCCTCGGCGGGAGCGCCACCGCACTCCCAAGCGGCGCACTGTAGCAGTGTGCCACTGGGCCGGCCCCATAACTTTCTGATTTTTAAAGGGAGGGGGTATGCTTCCTTGGTAAGGGTCTCATTTTATTCTCTCCAAAGCCTTCCCTACTATGTGAGCAAAACCCTGGTAAGGGTTCAGCTTAGGACTCTTTACTTGCGTCTCTAAGGCTTTTCTGAAATTGCAAGGAAGCTGCCTTGCATGGAACAGACAGAGGTGAACACTCAGAATTTCCCATTGCTGTTAGTGGGGTCAGGGCCAGTCAACAATATTTGCATAGAAGTCCCCTTAGGGAAATAGAAAAAGAAAAAGGGGGAAAAAAAAAAAAAAAAGACCATCCTACTGGTCTACCAAACATGAGCTGTGAGTTGGCTGTGATGTTTACTCAGGGTGGGTGGAGTCCTTGTTCCAGGCCACCTGGTCTCAATGCTATCTTCATACAGGCCATCGCTGGTGTTGGGAGTTTCTCACAGCTCATATAAACCTATACTCTTCAGAAATAACCATTTCACTTGCAGTAAACTCACTCTGATGGCCCCTGGTTTCTGTCTACCAGGGTGGGTATGTCCTGGGTCCAAGTGTGGCAACACAGAGACCCTGCCTGTGGGGACCCTTCTTTCTGAGCAGTTGGGGGGTCACAGCACAGCCTTGACTTTGTCTCGGCCCCACCCAGGAAAACTCCTCCTAGAGGAGCCATCTGAGCTGCTGCGGAGTTTGTGCAGAGGGTTGCTGATGAAGTTATGGGTGATCTGGAGTCCATCATGCCTGACAATCCCTGGCCCACATCTCTCCTCCTTGTAGAGCTGTTACAAAGATTAAAATGCATCTGGGGCCTGAGGGAAGAGAGAAAACATAATTCTGGGATGCTGAGGGGGAAAAAATTTCTCCTGTTGTTGAAAAGAAACATGTTACCTAGTAGGATACATCCTTAGCTGTTTCCATCCCAGTGTCATATGAGATAGACTTTGAAAAATTCAATTTGACCTTACGTCCTTTATTTTAACCATGAATATTACATTTTATATATAAGTGTATATATAGGTGTATATATATATATATATATATATATATATATATTTGCCTCCCCTTACCTGGTCTCCTGATTCCAAACAACTTTGGTAGGTGTAGTTAAGTAGGAATAATTCTAGACTTGGAGTAAGTGACCTAGGGCAAGTCATTGAACCTCTCTGGGCCTCAGTTCCTCATTTATATGGTGTGGAGTCATACTGACCTAGCAGGAGTTGTTGCAAGGATTAAATGAGCTAATGTCAATGAAGGAGCTTTATAAAGTATGACAAACAAGTGTTTTCTATTATTTGTACTGAGGGATTTTTTTACTCTCCCCCAGAGGAGACCTTCTCCTAGTCCGAAGCAGGAACTTTCATTAGCAGGCATGTAACTTCTAAGCCATTCCCTCACTTTCTAACCTCTAGCCTCCAGGGTTCAGGGCAATCGTTTATTGGAAAAGACAAGAATGGGGTGGTAGGAATTTGGAGTAATTGCAGTGGTTGTCTAATTATAGGTCCTGGTCCCCATTAGTCCTGAAGCTGTGTGCAGGGAGCATAAATCACTGGTGTCCCCTTATGGGAACCTGTTCTCCCACCCCCTGTACCCCTGCTACCACTGTGTGCCACATTACCATTCTCTGCCAAAGGCAGGTTATTCGCTTTAATAAGTTTCTTTCCCCAATAAAAGCCAGGTGAGGACCTAGGAAATCCCACAGCTGCCAGTCCAGCCCCTTCAGTCCAAAGGCAACCTCCCCTCCTTCTGCCAACTTCACTGGTGTCCTTTGTCCTTTAACTATTTTGTTTGGCCAGTAGCATTCGGCCACCTTGACATGCTGCCTGTCCCTTGGGGGAGGAGGAAGCAGAGGCAGGAGAGGGTGAGCAGAGAAGGGGAGGAAGAGATTAGAGGGAAGGGAGAGGCATGGCAGCCCATTAAAGAGAAATAAATTTTGCAGAGGGGAAGCAAGAGGTCCCTCCCTCTGTATCTATAAATCATCTTGTTTTATGGCTGGGATGCGAAGCAAAGTGGGAGATGGGCTGGCCCTGATAACTAGGGTCATTTCTCCTACTTATGTCTGTCTGAATTTTAGGATGTTCCATCCGAGAACAACTTGGAGCTGGAAACTGCTGGGGCTCCTCTTTTTAATTTATTGTCATCATTATTGCTCTAAAATCAGAACTGCAGTTATTGCAGGAGAGCACTCGAAGAGTTTTCTTAGAAAAACATGGCTGGTTAGCTTCGACTGTGTGTTTTCGCCACAACACCCTGTATCCTGGGTCTCTGCACGGGCGTTATGGATGCAAGAACAGGATTTTTGTAGGTTGTTTGAAATTGCCTCACATTCAGAAGTTACATTTTATGCTGGAAAGCTTCTTTCAGATCCAAAGTGCATCACAACCTCAGGATGTCACATCTCACTTTTCCTTGTCTTGTTAACTGGTCTTTAAACCAGAAGGTGCAAACCACCAGCCCCAGAGGGCTGGGTATCAGTGTGTTTATTTTTTACTGATACTTTGTGCTAAAATGGTTTGAATTAGCTGCCAGTATTTCAACTGGATGTTTAATATGAAATTTTGGATCTCTGGCTTTGATTGAAAAAGTGGGACCATCGTGAGTACTGAGCCAGTATGCTCCCTTGGTTACAGACTTCAAGAGCTGCAAAGTGCCACCCTGTGGGTTTATCACAGTTTCTTTCATCTCCTGATTCATTCTTATGCCCAGCCAGCTTCATTCACTTCTGTTTTCTGCCTGGTCCCTGAAGACCACTGAGTTTGAGACTCTGCTGCCTTCGAGGAAGCCTCAAACTACCCACCTTGGGAAATGAGGCAGATGCTGGAAGCTGCAGTTGGAACTAGGGTGGCCACTGGGTGTGCTGGCCCTTCTCTTCTGGATGTTGTAAGTGCCCCTCTCTGGAATGGGGGCTTATTTGGCAGATACGCTGTGTTGGCTGATTTGGAGGTAGATCTGCCCCTCGCTAGCTGTGTGACCTTGGTCAAGTCACCTGCCCTCTCTGGGCCTTACTCATATCTTGCTTAAGGTGAATTGGTTGGAGTTCATTAGTTTTTGAACATTGCAGCCACTTACCCTTTGTGTAAACAAATTCTTGGGCCGGCCCGTGGCTCACTCGGTAGAGTGCGGTGCTGATAACACCAAGGCCGCGGGTTCGGATCCTATATAGGGATGGCCGGTTTGCTCACTGGCTGAGCGTGGTGCTGACAACACCAAGCCAAGGGTTGAGATCCCCTTACCGGTCATTTAAAAAAAAAAAAAAAAAAAACCAAATTCTTACGTGAAAGTCGAATATGAGGGATGGTGGAATGGGATAACTGAAGGGGAGTCAGGAAAGGCATGTCCTGATTTGCCACCCTTCCCCAAAGATTCTGCAGGGCACACTATGAGCCACTGAAGTAGATGCCCTCTAGGTGTCTCTCAGCTCTAAACTAGTATGAGTCCTACTGCATGTGAGTGGAAGGTGAGCCTTGTTGCTTGCCAGGTGCACTGGTAAGTTGTCTAGAGCTTATACGTGCTCATATATAAATATATGCTTCTACTCTATGAGCATCTGCCCTGGGAAAAGTGTTCCTTCTAGGCTCAGAAGTATGAGATCGGGTCCCTATCTTCAGGGAGATGGCAGACAAGCATACCAAAAGCAGAGCATCTGAGCACTGGATTAGTAATCCAAAAACTGCCACATTCAGGAGTGTCTGGGGAGATATGAAAAATCGGACAGGAACCAAAGGTTCGAAGGGACCTTGAATGAGTGCCACTTTTAAAGATGGCCATTTCAGGTGGAAACATGCTTTGAGCCCAGACTAGAGGTGAGTCTGGGCAGGGTTCCCCAGGACTGGCAAGTGGGACTGGTGGCCTGGAGTGGAGGAGATGGAGTTAAAATTGTGGATGGGGTCAACCAGGCTCCCCCTGGGCTCGACAGCCAGGCCTGGGAGTTTGGAAAACTTGGAAAGATTTTGAGTGAAGGGTTGACTCATCTCCTGGGAGCAGGAAGGAGGGAGGGGGGGAGATGGCAGCTGAGCAAGGGTTGGTCAGTGGTCTGTAGGGGCATCGGGGCCAGGACCTCAGCCTTGGTGGAGAAAAGGGAGCAATGAGAGAGGTGACATTGGGGAGATAAGGTTGACAACATGGGACCGAATGCTTGTGGGGAAAGAGTGGGATGCACCCAAGATGATGTCAAAAATGCAAGCCAGTCCTGGTGAGGTGTCATTCTTTTCCTAATTAGCACACATTTCTTGCATGTCCCCCTAGTGCTAAGACCTGGATGTCATGAATAAGCAGAGATAGAGGACACGGGAGGAGTTACGGTGAGTTTCTGGAATTGCATGAGTGTTGTCCTTGGGAAGATGTCTACCTGGCCACTGGAGATGGGGATTCAGAGTCTGGTAGAGAGGCCAGAGGTAGTAGTGCTTTATTTACTTAAACTACATTTACCGGCTTCCTACTCTGCATCAGGTAATGCCAGGTCCTAGGGATAAATGCATGCATGGAGTCTGGTCCTCAGTGATGGTGGGAGATCAAAGCATATGAACAAAGAAACTACAAGGCGGTGTCATCAGGGCTTCAAGAGAACTGTGAGCAGAGGGTGGAGCCTGGCCAGGGGCAGTCAAACTCCTTGTGCCAAGGGACACTGGGGAGATGGGGTGTGCCCCCAGAGAAAGATGTCAACTCTGCCCCCAGAGAAAGATGTCAACTTGGAGTGGGCCCGTTGTGGGAGAGCTGGGAGGTGAAGGAGACACATTCCTGGAGAAAACATGATAGTGATAAGGTGGTGGCCCCTGAGGAGCTGTGAGGGACACAGAGCAGTGAGACAAGAGAGGAAGCCATGAATGTGCAGCATGGCAGAGGAAGGACACAATTGTACAGTGAGGATGAGGACTGGTCATAATAATGGACATTCACAACCACTGGTTGAGTGTGTACTGGGTGCCATCCAGTCTTCCGAGTGTGTGACGTGCACCACTTAATTTAGTTCCCAAGACAATAGCAGGCACTCTTTTCTGCTCCAGAGATGCAGGAAGGTGCTGCTGGCTCCTGAGACCAATGCTTCTTGCATTTCGGATGCTCATATTTCAAAGAGCCACTTTCTGATCTGAGCTGAAGTCATCAGAGGTGCCTGAAATAGAAGTGGACCGAGCAAGCCCCTGTTCTGCAAATCTTGAGCTTAACTGTACCGTGCCTGTCCCACCCGGCCTCCCCTGGCTGTGTGCACAAAAGCTTTCGTGGAGGGAGAGGCCAGGGGAGAGTGTTGGGTTAAAAATATGCCGTCTGTTTGGTTAGAGGACTCGGACTGTTCAAACAGGCCCTCTCAGCCCTGGCATTTCTCAGTCATCAGAAAGGTGACTTGGTCTCTGTGCCTTTGGTCTCAGCGGGATGAGGCAGGGAGGTGGAATCCGGCAGGTGTGGTTGTCGGCCAGGGTTTCATATGTTTTGCTGCTGAGCAGAGACTGCACACACCGTTCAGGGCTAATGACAGGGCACCGCAGGTAGGAACATGATCGAGCCCTTCAGCTTGCACATGTGTGGTTGGGCAAAAGACAATCGCAGATGTTCCTGGAATTCCCAAACCGGATACAAAATTGCTAGCAGGATGCAGAGAAAGAGGAGTGAGCCAAGTGTTTTACATAATGAGAAGCTTGCCTCCTGCCCGGTCGGCTTCTCCCAGCGCTGCGGCGGGTCGGGCCTCCTTTTCCTGCAGTCCCGAGGATTAGGAAACCCGCATGCGTGTCTGGAGGGCAGAGGGCTGCTCCAGCAGACAGCTTTTTCTCGCTTTGGTCGGTTTATATCCAGGATCCGTGGCTTTCCACCGGGTGTGGTGGGTGCAGAGGCAGCCAAGGAGTGTGCTCTTCTACCCAGATGTGCCTTGGTGCCTGGGATGGAAAAGAAATTGGGCAGTGGGCCTAAAAGGAACTGAAAGCAGCCACCCAGCTCTCTTCCCCGGGCCCCCCGTTTTGAATGAAATTCTGTCTGGGTGGCAGAAGGAGGGAGGCACAGGTCTGAGGGCTGTTTGCATGTGTCCTGGACAGGAGAGACTGGCTGTGGGGAGGTGGGGCAGAACCTTGCTTTCAGGGACTCTGGGGTCAAGCCCTACAAGGGTAGTGGGCCCGTTCATCCACCAGAGCTGAGAATGATGGGCTGAGTGAGGCTCATGTCTCTGCAAGTGGCCCCTTAACCACATTCTCCCTATGACCCACCCTACAAGGTGGCACCTAGTTTGTAAAACGCATGCACTTTCCTCCCTTGCCCCAATTCTAAACTGTTCTTAGAGTCCTTTTGAGCTGCTGCACTTGGATGAAATGTTTGAGGAGAGATTGGCGCAGGAAGGAGAGGGCGTCTCCTCTGCGGTAGCCCCGATGGGAGGTTTTCTGAGTTAGTCATACACAGCCGGGGGGGCGCTTCTCACCACCTCCCCCTTAATATGGTCTGTTGTTTAAGGATGCCGAACACATGCATCCTAGTGTCTCTGTCTAGAGTCAGATTTTTGGGGTTCAAATCCTTGCTGCGTGTGGTGAGTTAATTGCCTTCTTGTAAGTATCAGCGTCCTTGTCTACAAAAACCAAGAAAATATTTACCTGTCTCACATGTTAATACAAGAATGAAGAGTTCCATGTCAGTCCTTTCACGTAATAAGTGCTCAATAAGTGTTAGCTATTGTCGTGATTATTACATTTCTTTTCAAAAGGAAGAACTCTGAGGGTTTCCTTCTAAATATTTGATTCTAGACCAGGAGTTGGCAAACTACAGCCTATGGGCCAAAACCAACCTGCGGCTTGTTTTTGTACAGCTTGTGAGCTAAGAATCATTTTCACATTAAAGGCTTTTGAAAAAAATCAAAGCGATATTTTGCGACATGTGAAGGTTATTTGAAATTCAAGTTTCAGTGTCTATAAATAAAGTTTTATTGGAACTCAGCCACGCCCATTCATGGGCATATTGGATATGGCTGCTTTCATGGTACAGTAGCAGAGTTGACTGGTTCTGATGAGGACCCTGTGGCCCGCAAAGTTGAAAGCATTGACTGTCTGTCCCTTTACAGGAAAAGTTTGCCAGTCCTTATTCTAGATGACTAATTATTACACAGGGAGGATAGGAGTAGCTTACCCAGAACAAAAATTGTTGGGCTTAATGCTGATTGGAATAGAGCCCACTAACAATCAGAAAAGGAGATAAGGCAAGTATCATTGGTGTTTTAAAATAGAGAAGTGAAGGGGAAACAGGGTCTGATTTGAAAGCTCACTGTGATGCGTATGCCATTTTTTTTCAGAAACAAAAGCTGAGTTTCAGTACAGCAGGCTGTAGGTATTTGCAGAAGGTGTGCGTTCTAAAATTCCCTTAAGCAGGGAATTCCCTAGGCTGTTGTACAGGTCAGTACAAGGGAGTGGGGGGCGGAGAGGGAGTGGAAGGGAGAGGCTTAACACATGTCCATCCCCCCATCCCACCTCCTTCCTGCAAGTGGGGCCCATTTGTAAAATCAGTGCACTGCTTGGGAAGCTCAAGTTTTATTTCACCTGTCTTGTGTATTTATCTGTTTATACTCTGCCTCATTCCACTTTGTTCTAGAAAGGAATTAAGGCAGCTAGGACTCATGAATGTCCAAAATCCCAAATCCCAGAAGCAGCAAAGCCTGGGGGCTGCAGCTGAGGAGAGTCAGCAGAATGGGGTGTCATTGGTGATTTGAAAGAGTTGACCCTGGAGCTGGGCTTTGTATTTTTCAACTGAGGGAATATTTTCTCTTGCTTTTATCTCTCTGCCCACTGACACCCCCATGCCTGCGCCCACTCCTCATCCCCTCATCGAACAGATCGTGTTTGCTTGGGTCTGATGGGAGAGAGAAGGCAGGCACAGAGAATAGGCTGTGCTAAGCCCAGGCCCATCCTAGCAAAGCGGCCGGGCTGGGAGCTACCGTGAGCAGGTCT
This sequence comes from Galeopterus variegatus, assembly GCF_000696425.1. Taxonomy (NCBI): domain Eukaryota; kingdom Metazoa; phylum Chordata; class Mammalia; order Dermoptera; family Cynocephalidae; genus Galeopterus; species Galeopterus variegatus. The sequence goes on along the minus strand of NW_007728537.1, from coordinate 269,511 downwards.
GAAGAGCAGCCATAGGAAGGGCTGAAGAGAAGGCTGGGTAATGGACAGGAACCACAAATCCACGGGTGACAAGGCTGAGAGCACAGTTTATGAATCACCCTGAGCAGTTGCTCTTTGCCCTAGGGGAGCCACTCACACATTCCCAAGGGAGCCAGTGTCTGGGAGACGTGACGTCATTGTCACTGGGAGAGTTTCAACCACGTGTAGCCTTGGAGGAGCTTGTTCCCATGGGTAACACCCAAGCTTCTCAGGGTGAAAAATCCCAGCCAAAGAAGATGGGGCTCCGAACCTTCTTGTGCATGCATGTGTGTGTTAAAGGATGTCTCATCCATTCCGAGACCTCATCATTAGCTACTGACTCTGCATCCAGGGTGACAAGAACTCTCATCTGCACATTCGTGGGGGGGAGGAAGGTGGCCTTGTGACTGGTAGCCCACCATTCTGTAGCCATCCCAACATTTTTTTCAAAGGTGCTCCCTCCACAAAAACCTGATACAAACCCATGATTTATATGAAATTCCCTATTCAACCATGATGTCTCCTCTGTGGCATGTGCACTCACACTGTGTGGTTTAGGGGCTGGCTACCTTTCACTGATTGCAGAAAGGCGTGGCCAGCCCTGTACACCTTGTGCTGACTGTCTCCCAGGTGTCAGCCAATCTCTGGCAGATTTTTCCGTCAGGCCTTCTTCCTGCATGGATAGTTCATAAGAAATGGATGAGAGCTCACCCACAGCCTCTCATCACCTTATTTTGTCTTAAAAACCTGATCCACACACAGAGCAAACCAAAGGACTGCATACCAGTTGAGTATCCTTTCCCTTTGCACCATTACCAGTCATCACTTAAATCTTTATGTTTTTATAAAATCTTTATTTTTCCCCACCTGTGATGCTTTCCTCTTGAAAAGCTTGTCCCTGGTGTCCTGTTCCTGATGTCTTGGCTTAGTGATGACATGAAAACCTTTAAAATATTGTATTTCTATGGATAACCAAGCCAAAAAGAGGAAGAATCTAGTGTATGCCTCCTGAACAATTAAGTAAAAGAAGAGGGAGCTGAGATTAGGTTCAAATGAGGGTTGGTGGTGTGATATGTGAATTGGGGACATGATTTGGTTGGGGAAGCCCACCGATTCATGATGTTTGTTGCATAGCTGTTTTCCAGTGCATACTAGGACACAGCACTTATGCAAAATAAACCTCCCTAAAAATAATAAACCACTGTTACCCGTTCATACTTATAAGCTTATTATTTCATTGAGTATGTCTGTCTCCTGTGTGGATCAGCGTTGATAGGCCCGGTGGGTACCTGTGGAGGTTTGTGCTGGTGCAGACGGCGAAGATCTCCAGGGACTTCCTCATTTCCTCCTGTTTTCTTGTGAGTGCTTCCAGCTTTAGGTGCCTCCCAGTTCCTCCTAAGCAGACAGAGGATGTTTGTGGACTGGGTGCTAAGCTAAAACCCAGGAACTGGGCTTTATTTGCACCCTCTCCCCTCCTCCAGAGGTGCTGATAGGACAGCCACACCATGGGCACAGCAAACAGAAATGACCAGCACTGCCCAGATCGGAGGGCCAGGTGCCCTGCGGATTCTTGGATCAGGGAGAGTTATCTGAATCCCGTTTGGAAACCACTTTCCTTTTTCCTAATCACATACATTGCTTTCTGTTTCCTTTCTGCCACGCTCTTTCTGAAAATGAAGACGTGCATCAGGCAGCTCTCCTGCGCAGGGCATTTTGCAGAGCCTCCAGGGACACTTTACCAACCAAGTTTTCCTAGAGCTGTCTGAGGGTCACAGCTCAGCTGTTTTCTAGTTTATTCTGTCTTGTGATGGATACGAAACGCTGGCCAGGTTTCTCATATTCTGAGGCTGCTGCTTTCTGACACACTTTAAGGGATTAGGGGTTGAATACAGGTGGGTTTCTTCCCCCTCCTGCCTCTGTCACCTGGACATTGCCATGGCGATAATCCTCCCTGAAACAAAAATAAAGGGCAGAACCGGTTGGACAGAAAGTGTGGCCGAAAACTCTTCCAGTGAGACCGAGAGGCAGGGACTTCGAGACTGCACGGAGTTCCTATAGATCTTGTCCAAAGAAGGGGGAGGTGGAGAAATGGGTGGCCCAGGTGTGGGGGGCAGGGCAGGGTGGAGCTCCATGGGGATCAGACTGTGTTTTAGGGAAAAGCTCTAGTTGGTTCCTTCCTGGATTAGGTGGGATGATTTTTTTTCTGCCGGCCAGCAATCCTGTGTGGTCTCCCTCTGCCCTTGGAAGATCCAGAACAGTAGATCCATAATCCATCAGTGGAGATTAGCTGGTTTCTGATTCACAAGGAAGGGAGGGGGGCTGGGGATTATAATCTGCTCTGCAAAATCTTATGGGCTGTGCCGTGGTTGAGGTTTTTGGCTTCTTGAAAAGCCTGGAGGTTTAGGAAGGCAGATTCTACTATGTCAGCACTGAAAAACTGGTTTTGGAGTTTAGGGAAGAAAGACTCACAATAACTAGAAGAAGAGAGGTGAATCTCATTCTCTGCTGAAAAATTTATCAGTCTCTTGAAGAAAAGTAGGGCCGGCTTTTGGTAGATGTAGGGTGGGCTATCAGGAGTCACTATTTCTCTCTCTCTCTCTCTCTCTCTCTCTCTCTCTCACGTGCTCTGTGGAATGTTCCGAAGGGATTTGCAGATTCTAAGAGAAAGTGCTGTTGACTCAGGGAATCATCTCTGGTGGCACAGAGCAATGTGACCTGGGACTTGGTCTCAACGAGCAATGACCTGGGACTTGGTCTCAATGAGCATTTCACTGCCCTGTTTCTCTGGAGATCTAGAAAGAAAGAAAAAAAAAAAAAAAAAACTGAGATCTGGGGGGGGGGGTTTTGCATGCAGCTTCCCTGGGGGCAGGGAGGTGGTCTGGCATCCAGGCTGACATTTTAAAGTCTGATCCAGCCCTAAAGTATGAGCCACGTACATTGCTGGGTGACATGTATAGATGGACGAGGCAGCTGCTCATCCATTCACCCAGCAGACATTCACTAAGACATTACCAACTGTGTAATTTGGGGAACCAAACCAACCAAACCCACCAGTGCTGGGTGCTAGTGATGAACAGAATGAAAAAAAAATCTTTGCCCTCCATTGCTAGAGGGAAGACAGACTCTAAACATATAGACACATAGATCCGAAAAGAATAAATGCTGTGAAGAAAATAGAGAGGGGAGAAGAGATGGGGAGTGATGGAGGGTTCTGTTACGAGTGTAGCCAGGAAGGGTTTTCTCTAGAGAAAACACTGGAACAGAGAGACCAGGCAGGAAAAGGGGTGGGGGATGGGGGGGATGTTCTAGGCCAGTGGTCAGCAGACTGTGGCCCTTAAGCCAAATCTGTCCCTCCACTTCTTGTTGTTAATAGAGTTTTATTGGAACCCAGCCACACCCAGGCTGCTTTCTCACCACTGGGGCAGAGCTGAGGAGTTGTGGTGAGACCTCCTGTCCTGCAAAGGCTGCAAGACATCTGCCCGTGACCAAGGAAACTTGCCAGCTCCTGGTCCTAGCAGGGGCAAAGCGTGTGCGGTACCCTTTATCCACCCATTCTCCTAACGATGGACGACTCTTCAGTAAACATCCTTCCCATGTCACTGGGTTCACCTGTGTGGGATTCCAGGAGTGCAGTAACTTTGTATATTAGGATGAGCAAGGGAGCAGAAAACTGCCGACAGGAGATTTTAATCGGATTATAAAACCTGCCTCATCCCATCCTGCCATGCAGCACTCTTCCCACCAGGGCTGTTGATGCACTCTGGGACAAATACGGCTTGTCTCGGCATTGTTTAGGGCCTGTAATACCCTGGGTCATTCCTTCTCAGGGGTTTGTCTACTTCATCAAAAGGGACCATGTTTGCACAAGCACTTAGAAAACTGTCAAGGCCTAGTAATTAACAGTGGTGGGGGGACTGGGACGTTCTTACCCTCAGTGTTGTGACTTATCTATAGCATAGATTTTTAGAATTCTTATTTATTTTTCATCTTCTCTCAAGGTGTCCCCCATTCTAGACTGGAAGCTTCCTAATAGCGAGATCCATGTCTTATTCATCCTTGTATTGCCAGGGGCTGGCAAAGTGCTGACACACAACAGGGACATCCCAGATCCTTTTAATTCCATCTCCTATTAAACTCGTCTAATCAATACAGAAATTTGTTACTTAAAAAAAAAAATCACCTATGTTCTAAAGCTGGACAAAAATGCACTCAGGTACTATTGTTATATAGATTTTTTTCTTTTGTCTTTGGAGGGATGTGCCATGCTTTGTAGACAGTTCAGGGCATCCTGGGTGCGGTTGATAACACAGAGCTGAGCGGCGTCACTGTGTTCTTACCTTGTGGTCTGTACAGGCCTGTGTCTTTCTCATCGTGCCAGGCCCAGCTCTAGGTCCCAGCTCTTGCACAAAGCCGCCTCGGCCCTCAGAGATTCTTCTCTTGGCTTCACAGCCCTTAGTAACTGTGCCATTCACTTGGCAATGAATGGCGTTTCCCGGTGGCATCTCTCTAAGCACGTGCTAGGATGCAAGGTTCTCAGAGGTCAGACTGAGGCTTATCTGTCTGGCTGGTCCCTGGAGGGCTAGCGCTGGGCTTTTCTGTGGCAGGTATGGCAAATATTGATTTATTGATTGATGGGCTAGCTTGTTGATAGTGTAACAGTTCTAAGTCGCCATGTTAATATCTGTCACTAGCCCACGTTGGTGCGGTTCCCCAAGTTACCCAGTAAGGATAAACAGGGTGACATTAGCTCCCCTGATGAGGGAAGTAGCATGTTCTACAGGCTTCAGATTTGGACGAAGCTGGTTAAACCCTCAGCCCTCAGTAGTGTCAGTTGTTAGATGTGTGGCCTTCAGGTTCCTCATTGCACACTGGGAATAATTAAAGCTGCTTCCCAGGGTGTCCTCAGGAACGTGGAGAGCAGCGTACACGAGGGCTCCCCCTGCCACCACGCCGGCAGGTGGAGCCCTGGGAGACAGGGCTGGAGGACTGGGACAACGTGTGGCCATATTTCTCTTAGATCCTTTTTGCTGATGGCCCAGGAAGCTCCTTTTGTGAACTGTGACTTTTTTGATGACTGGTGTTGGTCCCTGAGACAGAGAAATAATTTGAGCAGCGCTGGCTACCAACTCTTCAAAATTAGGTTTTATTTTTTTCTGGCGTCTATTTCATTGACAGTCTTAACTTTGCATGAACCAGGAAGTTTGGCAATTTAACTTCCTTGTGATCTTGGGAGAAGGAGGCGGGGAATGAAAATGCCAGATAGGGGAGAGGGAGCTGGATGGAAAATATCCCGTGGAAAACCCCACGATAGCCGCGCTGAGGAGCCTCTGATCACAGTTGTTCTTAGGCCTCACCTGGTGGGTGCTGGGGGGACTTCGGAGGTGACAGAATAGGCTTTCCTCCTGCCTGCTGGGTGGCTGCCATCACGGGTTTTAATTATTTCATTTATGCAGCTTTGCTGCTGCTGATTTTTAAATGTTGAAAGCAGCCCATTTATATGCCTTTGCCTCATATTTTGAGGGTTAGGGCAGTGACGTTTTCTTTAGCCGGTGTTTGCCATGCACAGGGCAGTGTTGGAGAGAATTAGTACTGGAGGAGGCCTTGAGTTTCAGGCCTGTTCTGTTACAGACTGAATCTGTCCTGAAACATATCATGGAGCCTTTCTTTCTGGGCCTCGGTTTCTCCATGGGTAAGGTCGAAGGAAGGACTAGATCTTGTAAGGCCCTTCTGGGACTTAAAAACGTTTCTGAATGGGCTCCACCCTCATTTTTGGTGTCACAACTGTGTGGGTGAAGGGATGCTCCTGGCACCTAGTGAGTAGGGGAGACCAGGAATGGTGCATAACATCCTAAGATGCACAGGACAGCCCCCACCACAAAGAATAATCCAACCCCTAATGCCAATAGGGCCGAGATTGAGAAATTCTTATTTAAAGACATATTATTTTAAGATGCAATTTAGTGAACCAGTATCATTTCTCCTACATTCAAAGTAAATATGCAAGCAGTGAGCTCAGCAAAATTGAAACAATGTTTTAAAATTCTAGGTAGATGCTATTGTCTGCCAGGACTCTGAGCTGGAGGTATCTTTCTCTTTATAATGGAGGGAAATTAGCAGGTGGAGAGATGTTACAGCCGTAGTAGCACCAAACTGAGCCTCTATGGAGTCCATGGAATTAAAAGTGAATGTAAGAGGGAGTTGTTTTCTCCGTCTGTGATTTGATGCTGTCTGTGATGTGTCTACCTACTCCCCCAAATCAAATGAGTCACCCCTGTGACGTTCCCTGTCCCAAACTTTGGGAAACACTGCCTTGGTGCCGTAGGCATAAGTATAAGCTGCTAAATGCCATTGCCTACAAGGATCTACCCGCTAGCCCTCTGGCTCCCCGAGTACCAGGAGCTAATCATTAGATGCAGATGGGAATCTTTTTTCTCTTTTTTCACAGGTAGTTATAATAATAATAGCCCCCTTTAGGCACAGGCTTTTTCATCTTCAAAGCGCTTTATAAACATGAGCTAATCTTCCTGCTCCCCAGTGAGGTCAGAAGTCCTATATTTTACTGGATGGTGCCACCAGGGCAAGAGAGATGAAGTGAGTCACCAGCAGCCCCGGCTGGGAGTTAGGTGAGGTTAGGGTTGGGATTCAAGTTTACGGTTGCTGGACTCCTGGACATGTCCTTTACCGGGCCACACCTTTCTCTTGACCAGCCCTGTCTTGGTATTTGTGCCAAGCCTCAAATTCAGGCGAGTCTGGAGAGAGACAGAGGGTGACATTTCTTTTTCCCTACTCTTTGCAGGCTGCTCTGACAGGGGCTTCTCATGCTTTTCTTTTAATTTTTTTTTTTTTTTCTCTTTTTAAATTTCCCCTATGGCAGGTAAACTCCCCAAACCAGGAGAGTTTACTCTAAGACAGTATTTTCCCTGTGGACCCTGTCTCCCAGGATGGCGGCAGGAGTGGAGCTGGAGCAATATTTCTTTTCACAGGCTCTGTTTGAAGATGTCTGTGGTCGGCAGGGCCAGAGCCATAAGGACCAAGGGTGTGTGGCTGCGAGCCGTAACCACTTCGACAGGGACCACCATGGCGCACGCAGCCTCTGGGTGCCTGTGGGAGCTGGGGTATTTCCTTTGAGCTCATCCCAGACCCTTCTGAACTTTGCAGGAGGAGAGTTGAGATGAGGTGTCAGGGGAGAGCCCTGTGGTGGGCTTGGGAGGCAGAGGCTCTGGGGCCACAGCAGCCATTCCATGCTATTTCCCCAGGGTTATAATAATAATAATAATAATAATAATAATAATAATAATAATAATAATAATGAAGTAAAATCTTCAGGATCCAAGTGACATTTAAAGCTGCTTGTGGGCCACCGCGTGTCTCTGGGCCTTGTCGCTCCTGGGGAGATGATCCTGTTGGAGGCATGTGGGGTCCTGTGGTCCTGGCCCTTAACATCCTGCCCACCACAACATTGAATAAATCAAGGCAGAAAATGTACTTAAAGTTAGAGCTTGAGGGATGGGAGTGAGTGTATGTTTTTGTTTATGTTGGTAGGGCCACCAGGTGTGGGTTGAATGAACTTTTTGTGGCACAGAGACCCTTCTGTGCCTGGTATGAGGCATGGGCATTATGGATTGCTTTCAATCTTGTCTGTGGAAGAGTGGATACCCTCAGCTCACAGCATGGGTTTATCTAAAGCCTTTGCCTTTTGTCTTAGCTCAGGCTGCTGTAACAAAAATACCATAGACTAGGTGGTTTATTCAACAACAACAAAAAAAGTTATTTCTCGGAGCTCTGGAGGCTGAGAAGTCAAAGAGTAGAGTGCCAGCATGGTTGGTGTATTCATTTCTGTTGCTTATAACAGAATACCTGAAACTGGGTAATCTATAAAGGAATGCAATTTATTTCTTATAGTTTCAGAGGCTGGGAAGTCCAAAGACCAAGGAAAATCTCTCGGGAGGACTCTCTTTTAGGTGGTGGCTCTCTACAGCAACTCAGGGTATCACATCATGAGAGAAAATAGCTGAGCAAGAGAGAGCTAACCTTCTCACTTGCTCTCCTTTTAAAGCCATCATAACTGCACCCACTACACTCACGAGGGCACAGTCCTCACAATCTAATCGCCTCTTAAAGGCTCCACCTTTCAAATACCATAGTCAGATTTCACACCCTCTTAGCACTGTTACAATGGGGGCCAAACTTCAATGAGTTTTGGAGAGACATTCAATCCACAGAAGTTCAGTTCTTGCCAAAGGCCCTCTTCTTGATTCAAAGACATGTGAATTGGGGGTGAGAGAGGAAGCAAGCTCCCTTGTGTCTCTTCTTCTAAGGGCATTAATGCCATTGTGTGGGCTCCACCCTCATGACCTAGTCACCTCCCCAAAGCCCCAGCTTCAAATACCATCACGATGGAGATTAGAGTTTCAACATATGAATTTGGGGGGGGGGACACAAACATTCAGTCCATAGCAAATTTCTATAGGATCTTGCCCAATCACAGGGTACAGAGGAGGGGTTATGAAGCATTGGGAATGGATGGGGAAATGTATGCAGAACAATTAACCACTCAGTAAGATCCAAGAGAAGCAGCAGCATCTAGACCAGGCTGCTCCTGCATTTGTCTGTTGATGAACTTGACTGAGGCAGGACCATGCTAGCAGAGCCCTGTGGGCGTGAGCTGCAGGAGGAGCTCCTAGCCTGAGCCCCAGAGCTGGCAGACATGGGGAATCTGGGCTTCAGTTGTCCCTGACCCATACCTGGCCACAGCTGCAGGTAGCTCATTGTCCCATAAAGGCCAAATCCAGTTGTTAGAACAGTCATCAGCAGCCTACCTGTCACCTCACCCTTCGTCCCTAAGGGATCGAGTTCCCCAGAAAACAGAAGTGTGGCCCCATTGTGGCGTAAGATCCTCCTAACATTTCAATCATTTCTTCAGGCTGCCTCGTTACCATGGTTTCTAACTCAGTGCAGGAAAATGGTAGGCGGATAAAATGGGGTGAGGACAAGCAAGGGGCTCTGAGTGGAATGAGAACACCCCTGTCGAGGCACATTGGCTGGTTGATGGCCTCCTCCCTGCCCTTCCCCGGCACGTGCAGGCTCTTCCTGACACTCCACCCTGGCTGCTTCTGCACTTATTTTCTCTTATCTACGTAACCCCTGCCCTCCCCAGATCACAGATGTAAACGAGATAGCTCAGGAGCACAACCTCTCCAGTTTGTTCATGCCTCATTCTTCCCTTGACCCTTTTCAGTCCATTTTTGGCCTTGAACCTGCCCCCCCCAGTGCCACTCAAGCAGCCACTCCTCAAGTCCTGGTTTGCAAATCTCTCCCCAACTGAGCCTGAAGACTTGATGGTGCAGTTGAGATGGTGGAGGCCAATCACTACCTCCTCTCTTCTCTTGGAGTCTCTTCCTCACTGCCTGGCTGTGAACATATCTAAGGGCCTTTCTTAGCTTAAACCTTTTCTTAGACACTGCCACTTAATATTTTTCTTCCTTAGACAGAGAGGTAGGGACTTCTGTGACACTTCTATCTTATTCAAACAGCTCACCCATTCTTTCCTCATGGAAATCCGATTCCAGCTCTTACTACTCTGTGGTTTGCTTCCCTCCAAACCACTTCAGATCAAGGGGTCTTCTCTTGGCCCTTCTCTCTGTGATCCCTCTGTACCTGACTGTTCAGTCTGACCACCCACTGCCTCCCGCAGATCCCACCTTCTGGTCTCTAAACAGGGATGCGCTTAGGCTCGTGGTCTCTAAAGTCCAGTCGCCTGCTGTGGTTTCAACCACACCCTCCCTAAAAACCATTCCCCAACATGCCTCTGTCCCCTTGAGATTTCTCCAGATGTCAGCTCTGTGAAGCCCCCTTTACGTCTACCTGCTCCTCAAGTTCGTGACCCTTGAAGTCCGAAGTCCTCTTGCCCCCGGGTTGTGCTTTGCCCTAAGTTTCCATGTTTCTCATTAGGGTAAAATAATGTGTCTGGACATCAACATTACATTTTATGTTTACTTCTTTGCCTTTTGGCTGTCACTTAGCTGGTCGCTATGATTTAGAAGCCTACCTGTCACCTTGGCTTTTTGAAAGCCAGGCAGGGCTCTCTGTACTTCCAGGGAGTGCATTCCACGCCACCATCGTTAATAAATGTGTTCTGAGCAAACTAAAAGCATTGCTCTCCCACCTGGATAGCACTTTTAGTTCGCTGCCTCCCCCTACCCCCTTTTTCCTGTTCTCCCCGGCACTGCCCTGGACAGGAGGTTGAGACCTCATCCCCCGAGCATCTCACCCTTTTGAATGTTGAAGACCCATTTAGTATTCCATTTTTTCATGGACTCCTATTGATGGAGTAATGCTTTAATATTGCATCTAGTAGATATTTGGAAAATACACGTTTATGTAAGGCATGATGTATTCAGTCTTCTAAGAACGATTAGTGTGCCTATGGTCTTCTGGGACTGCGAGGTTAATTTTGTGGCCTCCCAGGAATTTGTGGCTGACATTTGGTGACCACCCACCTAGACTTTTGCAGCAATTCCCAGTCACCCATCCTTCCAGCCTGCCCTGCATGCACCTTTACGTTATGCACCTTTCCATACATGTCACCTCTTGCTGAAAGGTTTCCTGCTTCTATGCTAGACTTTATCCTGAAAGCAAGTTCCTTCACCTGGTGTCTGGGTCTACCACAGACTCAACCTCCAGCCTTAGAATCCATTCCCTTTTGATATGCATGATCCATTCCAGGCAATTTTTCCCCCCATAGTCTCTTAGGTTCCAGTTGCTTGATCTTGGCTCACGCTGTGGCCTTCATCTGGAAAGTCAATCCTTTTCCCTCTAAGACCTACCTGTCTCTCAGACCCACATTCCACCTTCCTGACCTCTCCAGTTTGTGGGGCTCACTTTGCCACTTCAGAGTGGCTTGTGCCCTGAATTTGGACTTAAAGTGTGCTCACGTGCTGTCTAGCTTTTATACACACACACGTGCACACGCACATGCCTTTTTAAACTTTTAATTTGCAAATAATTTCAAACATTATAAAAACAAAGAACACTCCTAACTCCTTTATTGAGAGTCACCTATTCTTAACATTTTACCCTGTTGGCTTTATCATTTTCTATCTCTCTGTCATTTTTTTTCCTAAACCATTTGAGGGTAATATGGAACTTTACATGCATCATGGCCCTTTGCCTCTACATACATCAGTGTATATTTCCTAAGAAGAGGGATATCCTCTAATATAACCAGAGTTCAGTTATCACCTCTGTAAATTAATACGATACTTTAATCTCCATCTGTATTCCAGTTTTGTCAGTTGATCTAATAATGTCCTTTATGACACTGTTTCCCTTCAGTACAGAATCCAATCTAGAGTCAGCATATATTTTTAGCCTTCTTTAATCTGGAACATTCCACAGCCTTTCTTTGTTTTTTTATGACATGAACATTTTTGAGGAATACAGTGCCCCCCATCCCTCATTTTTTTTTTTTTTTTTTAAAGATGATTGGTAAGGGGATCCTGA
>NW_007728537.1:253321-256709 GCF_000696425.1 Galeopterus variegatus | reverse complement strand
CAACATTTCCTCTTAGATTTAGCATCTAGTGATGATTGTTGCTTGATCCAATCTTTACCATAATGGTTGCAAATGATTTTCCAAAGCCAGTTCTCCAACACTTACCATTTGGCTCTTGGAATTCTTTTGTTAGCAAGAGACCTTCCTTCTCCCCTATTTATTTATGTATATGTCTATTTATTTATGTATATTATTGGTATGGGCTCATGAATTCCTAATTATTCAATGATTTACATATTATTACATTGCTTAATTATTTGGGTGCTCAGATTATCCAGATTTGGCCAGTGGAAGTCCCTTCTAACTGGTTTCTGTGCCTTTACACAAACACACATTTACTTTATTGTGCATCCCTTGAAAAGACTGAGCCTCTTGAGACCACATTAGTATCGTGACTCACATATGATAGTAACTCAGATGTGTGTGGGAGGGAGATGTGTTTCTTGGATGCTTTCTTGGGTCCCTTCAGGCTGCTGTTAAGTAACATCTATACTGCAAAGATCTAAGCTATGTCCACCCCAATTGTTTTATGGCTTAGGAACTTCGAAATAGCACAGCACTAAAAGTTCTACTGGTTTGCATGGGGAATTCTGAGTGTCAGTCATTGAAGTTAAATTCTCTTTTATCCGCGATCCTATTTTTACCAAGCCATGTTGTAGGTTAATGTCCATCTTTGACAGTCACATGAGAGAGAGTAAATGAGAATCCTCAAGTGAAGATTATTATTATTATTTTTAACCAGAAATTGTAAACTCAAATGCCTACAGGGAGTCATGAAGGGAACCCAAATGAATGAATAAGGCCGATGCTTTGGCATGGTGTGGATTATGATACACTGGTGAGCATACACCCTGCCTTAAAGAGGTAGCTGCTTCTCAGCTTTAGCTGTTTGTTGCTGTGCAGGAATACAGGTGCAGGGTTGTCAGATCTTCTCAGTTTTCAAGACTGTCCAGAAATCCAGGTTTTTATGTAAAATCTTAAAATCTTCCAACTTATCATCTAATTCCAAAAATATTAAAGCACTCTTCAGGTCTACAACCAGAGCAAGCTAGCTACATGACTTGTGGCCCCTAATTACATCAAAGCACAGAGTCAGAAAATGAAAAGTCAGTCTTTCATGCATCTTTCAGAGGATATAATTTGATGATTCTGTGATTTCTTATCCAGAGGTGNTGGGGGAGGCTGCCATTATTTTTTGTGTTTTTACAGAGATTCATCCAATTTGTTTTGGGTCAGACAGGAGTACCCTAAACAAGCCAATAGCTCTTTTAGGTTGCTGCTCTTCTGCCATAAATAAAGCAGGAAGCGAGGGAGCAGTTCTGCAGGGCCCCAGGATGGGGGAAGGATGTGCTGTTGGTGGCCGCCAGCCATGGACCCTTTGACTAGAGAGAAATGTGCTGGGGATGTCCTTTTAGCAGGCGGTCTGGCTTGCCGGCACCTCACGTCTGAGGTGAGTCCGCCAAAGAAAAGGGCACTTTTTGTGGTCAGAGCCTGGGGCTTGGATGAAACCCTTGGACAGAGGGAGTGTGTGCCTGGGGAAGGCGTGGCCCACCAAGCAGGAGAAAAACCCCCCTGTCTGTGAGCAGCACGGCTGCCAGGTCTCTCTGCTTGGGGAACAGTGAACGACTGTTGGAAACCTTGGCCTGCCCCAGCGTCCAGGTGTGCCCTGGCCAGTCAGGTGTGTCATCTTATGAAAAGAAGCACGAGGGTCCTAGTGTCCACCCCTGGCTCTGTGTCCATTGGAAACCTTGGCCTGCCCCAGCGTCCAGGTGTGCCCTGGCCAGTCAGGTGTGTCATCTTAAGAAAAGAAGCACGAGGGTCCTAGTGTCCACCCCTGGCTCTGTGTCCACCCCCGGCTCCATCACCACCCACCTCTGCCCACCCATGCCAGAGTTTCCCCTATACGTGGGAAATGGTCCCTTCAGGATGACTGAGTGACCCTCTGCTCTTGTGCAGGCTGGGTGGGGTTGGGGTCTCCTCCCCCTCCTCACACCACCAGATTGTCACATTCCATCTTCCACAGTGGGCAGTATCCCAGCCAAGTTGTGAACCATCGGCTCTGAAGACCTTGCTGCTTTTCAGGGCTTTTTTCCTGGCCCCTGGCCACACTCGACTGCTTGGTTATTTGGGCAGGGTTGTTCAAGGGTGTGAAACCAACTGGGCCAGAGAGGAAGGTTGGGGCTCAACCCAGTGGTGGGATTTCCCTTGTGGCCTGTGGGTGGGGGGCATAGACATGTTCTCAGCAGGGACCCCTGGAAGAAACCCAACCACTGAGATGCCAGTACTTTTCCATGGGTGGGTGGGGCAGGGAGGAGGAAAACCTTGAGCCTCGTTGACCTGGCAGCCTAGGGATTTTCCAGGCTTGCTTTGGGGAGGTTATCCCAATGAGAGACTTAGAATCAGGAAGACTTCCTTTTAATTTTTTAAAATTTTAACCACGTTTCACACGTATAGTGATAACCTGTTGAGTGGGCATGCTGGAGGTCCTCAGCAATGCCTTCCCGGTACCCATGGTGCACGAGGGGAGAAGGTGCCTTGGCAAGATGGTTAGCCAGCGAGGGCGACCTCTCCTGATTCTGCCTTGTTCTTTCAGAACGTGTTGTATTACTCAGGAAGGTGCAAGAACAAGGTCTGCTCCCAAGGGCTCTCTGCGTTTCTTACCTTTCCTCAAGGTCATGTCTGCAGTTTGTGAAAATGAGGGTTCCCCAGCCTTGTATCCTCATGGGTCTTGTGTTCTCCCAAGTCTAGTTATATTTTTAAAAAACGTTTTCAGAATTTCCACTTTCTGCAGTGTGGCCTTGGGTCCACTTTGGTTATGCTTGGGGTACAGCCAGAAGGCAGCCCCCATGTTAATTCGTGTGACCGATCTGTCTTATCCTTCAGGTATTGGATTAACGCTGTTTCTTTAGAGGGGCCTTCGCTGTCGCCATAACCCTCTTCCCACCCCTTATTCTTCTTCACAGAAGCTTCATGATTTATAATCAAATGTTTGTGTTTACTTGTTTGTGACCTGGATCCCTGCCTGGAATACAAGCCACGCGGGCAGAGGCGTGTTATGTCGGTTTTATCACTGACGAAGCCCCAGCTCCTAGCATAGCATCTGACACACGCCAGACGTCCAGTCGGTATTTGAGTTAATGCCTCCAGGGTGGGAGCTGGGGAAATGGGATGTGTGGCAGATTAAATTAAACTGCTGCCGGGTGGTTGTTGTGCCTTCTAGATTTCTACATTCCTGTTGGCTCTGTTTTATACTCGGCTTCTTCCAGAAAAGAGAAAAAAAGGATTGCCATTTAACATTCCAGCCTGCTTATTGATCTCTGAAAGTTACAGTGTGATCAGAGCTGTGGGATGATGGTGTATTTAGTTTAGATGGAGAAAAAAAAAAAAA
>NW_007728537.1:241618-253065 GCF_000696425.1 Galeopterus variegatus | reverse complement strand
AAAAAAATGCAAGCAGGATCTTGAGTTCTGTTTACTGGTTATTGTTATTACAGAGATTAATGATTGTAGGGCATTTTTCTTAACCAGGAAGATGGCTTCTTGGCAGGTGTCTGAAAGTACTGGGTTGTGATTTGGTGTTATATAAGTTCCTAGTGTCTCCCACCGCTGGCTGTGCCAGAGGTGGCCTGGTCACCTACAAGGCTGCTCGATCATCTACGAGGTTGCTTATCATGTGACCCATGTCAAGTTGGCCCTTTCTGAGAGGGGCTCAAAGGGCTGACATGGTTTGTCACTCACAACCGCATCTCTTTTAACTGAGAATTTGCCTAGATATTGGTTACTATGGAGTCTTCTCCAAGCATCTTCAGATAGCCAAAGCTTTTTAGGTGAGAGTCTGAACTGGTGTCAATGTCTGCACAAGAGGCCTGGGACATTTTTCTGGGAGGACAGTCCTGCAGACTCTGAGGTCTGGTTTGGTAGCACCTGGGCTGAGAGACTGGAGTCCTAGGCTTGACTTTGCCTTTACCCCGGGGCCTCCTTTATGCCAAAGTTGAATACCCGTATTTTGCTGACAGTAGCTAACCAGAAAAGACAATGAGCAAATATCCAATGTATATAATTTGTAAATATGTACATGGGACAAACATACAAAGATGTATGTAAACACAGGTGGCGTGGAGGGTTTTGTCTCCCTCTGTCATTTGTGCCTGTCTCTAAATGAACCTGAATACAGCAAGTAAGTCTGCATTTCCTGCCCTGGAAGGAGTCTGGGAGTGTGCAGTACAGCCAGTGCTTCCTGAGGGTGTCATCAGACTAGCCAGCTAATTTAAGGTGAGGTATTAGTTTGCTAGGGCTAATGTAATACCAAGTACCTCAAACACAGTACCACAAGCAACAGAAATTGATTGTCTCATTGTTTTGGAGGCTAGAAGTTCAAGGTCAAGATGTTGGCAGGGTTGGTTCCTTCTGAGGGCTGTTTTGTATCTTCCTCAGCTTTTGGTGGTTTTCTGCAAAAGCAACAGAAATTGATTGTCTCATTGTTTTGGAGGCTAGAAGTTCAAGGTCAAGATGTTGGCAGGGTTGGTTCCTTCTGAGGGCTGTTTTGTATCTTCCTCAGCTTTTGGTGGTTTTCTGGCAATCTTTGGCATTCCTTCGTGTGTAGGAGCATTGCCCTGATTTCTGCCTTCACCTTCACATGCATTCTCCCTGTGTGTGTGTCTGTGTTCAAATTTCCCCTTTTCAGACCAGTCATATTGAATTACAGACCCACCTTACTTCAGTGTGATCGCATGTTCGCTAATGACATTGGCAATGACTGTATTTCCAAAAAGGGTCACATTCTGAGATACTATGGGTTGGGACTTTAACATATAATTTTTTTTTGTAGGGGGAGAGGTACAGTTTTTACCCATAACAGATGATCAATGACCCAGCCTTTACAACAGATGTATAGGTGGAACTCGGGTTCAAGAGTTTCCCAATTGTTAATATCACCTCAAGATTTGAGTTCAATATGAGGTATCCAATAATATGTCCAGCATGAAGTTAGAAATATATGGGGAGAAGGGTGAAGTTAACCCTTCCAGTGCCTTCTAAGAACTTTTGGGATTTTTGCCACACCAGCCCATGCACTATTTTCTTAATTTTTTTTTAAACCTGTTTTCACTTATTTTACTTAAATAAATGTACCTTAAAAGGAAACTGCATATCACTGTCATAAATGGGACCCAGCATCACTTGACATCAGTAGAAGATTTAATGAAATCATAAAGGATTTAGATTTTGTGGCTTTCCCAAGACTCTAAGCCTGAGAATTGCTCTCTTTTCTTATAGCCAGAGTTGGAGAGGTGTTAAGGACTTAATAGCACCCAATGAAGATGTTCTTCCTGCTGTGATCAGGATTGAAAGAGACGAGAGAAGGGAAAACTGTGTCTGTGTGACTCAGTAGGATTTAATTGCCATGTCTAAGTGTCACCAAGTGATACCTCACCCCTCTTTTGGAAGACACTGATCTAGTTCAGTTTCCTCATCTGATGGATGAGATACTTAAGGCCTCTGATAACCTTCAGATCCCATCGTTAACTAGGGACAGAGCTGCTAACTGAAGACCAGTCGTTTTCAACCAGAGGCAATTTCGACAGTGACCTGGGGACATTTTTGATTGTCACTACTGATGCTTCTGGCACCTAGTGGGTAGAGGTCAGGGATGCTGTTAAACATCCTACAGTGCACAGGGCAGCCCCTCCGCAAAGAATGTTCCAGCCTCAAATGTCAGCAGTGCTGAGGTTGAGAAACCTGCCCTAGATAAAGGCCTGTTGGCTCTTGGTCTCCTGTTTCCTCCTTTGCTGCCTAGTGCCTCCTCTTCTTGATTGCAAGTGCCATCCATTTTGAGAGGGCTTTAGTGCAACAGCTATTGCTCACAACGAAGAAGGTTGGAAGATGTTATCATCTCTAACTTCTGAGGCTCCTAAGCTGTAAAAGTTACAGCCTTCAGTTCTGTCAGCAATCTCTTGACCATGTAATGTTGAATTTTGCCTCTTATTTATTGGATGTAGCCTGGGATCTGATGGTGGCAGAACTGGAGTCCTCCACACTTTCCTGCACACAGGACAGTAGAATAATATCTGTCCCCTATACTACATGGAGGAAATTTGCGGGAGTGAGATTTCTTAATGCAAAACTCTGAGATGTTTGACATTCATCCAAAAACATGAGAAGATGAATTGGTTATGGAGCATGCCCTCAAGGGGCATCCATTCTAGTAGCAACAATGAGGTAGGTCCATAAGTTCTTGTCATACAAACCCAGCTAGAAACTTATAAGAGTCATGAAGATGGCAGGCAGATGGTGGGGACACTCTGAGCCACCAGGAGAAGGAGATGAAGGGGACTTAGCACTACTGGTTTCCAGTATCCTAAGCTTGTGTTGACACCTACGTTACTTTGAAATTCTGCCCACTTCTTCCTGAAACATCTAAGGCAACTGGCATATCCGTTCTCCTCCCCCATCATGAACTTGACCCTTCACTTACATTAGCTGATAAAGCTTTGCTTGGCTTAATGCATGATTCTGCAGCCTGGATATGTGTGTGGGTTGTGTGCATAGTAGGGTTGGCTATGCTGAGTTTCTGCATCAGGCTCTAGGTCCTCAGAGGCAAGGTGCATGTTTATTCTGTGCTTTACATGCACACATGCCATACTATGCAAATTGATGCTCCATAGGAGCATCTGTATTTAGCCTTGTGTTTGGGTTTCTGAGACTTTTTGCAGGAGGGCGAGACCTCTGACACTTGGCTGTCCATCTCCTCTCAGGTTAAACATGTCTGTTGACAGGCTGGCAGGTGTGTAGCCGAGTCCTCATAGGTCACGTGTCTAAGTGGGAAGCCTAGAAGGTGACAACTGAGGCTCCCATCTTTGTTTTTCCTCTAGCTCTCGGTTGAAGCAACTGTTCCTGAAAATCACACTCTAAATACGGCCCAGAAGCTAGTGGTGCTACACTATTGAGGAGCCAGGCTTGTGTCCCCGGGCTGCCTGGTTCTGAGAGGTGTCCACTGTTGGGATCAGGAGAGCCAATTTAAAATTCCTTCTGGTCAGGCTCCTGGTCACAGCACAGGCTTTAAAATCAGCAGAGCCTGGCAAAGAAAGTGTCATATTATGGGGCTTTTGGATTTCAGCTTATTATTTTAAAATATCTGTACCTTCTTTTTCGATCTCAGCTAAATAACTTTTTTTCTGTAAAGTTTTCTGATAAACCCAAAGAAACCTGTAATGATTGCCCACATGTGGCTTCCACAAGTAAGTAAAATAATCGCCTTTTAGCTCATAGTTGGTCTTTCTTCTGAAATCCAAGATTCCAACTTTCCAAGCCCATCCCCAACTTGGTTCTCATGTGTCCCCAGACATCCCAGGGATAGAGGAAGGACAGGGAATGATGGTCTAGATTTTGCAGATGGAGATGATAAAGCAGCATAAGTGCAGGCTGGGGCCATGCTGTCCCTGGACTCCCATGAAGTTCCTCTCTCTTGCTTGTGTGACTTTGAGCACAGCCATGCACCTCCCTGTGGCTTCATTCTGACACCACCTCTGCCAAGCTTTCTTGCTTTCTCTCCTTGGCAATTAATTGATCACCTGCCACCTGTCACCTGCCTTCCTGGTGGTGTGCATGCATTAAAAAGCTATACAAACCTCAGCACACAAGATCACACAGATAAAAAGTGCCAGAGTTATCATTCATACCCAGATAGGCCCAGCATCCTTCTTTCCACTAAACCAACTTAAGCCTCTGGCTAATGGCTCTGTGGCTTTTTCCCTCCGCCCTCCAACCCAGAGAGGTGGGAGCCATCTTCTCCCCAGCCTCACTGTGCACATTGAGTATGTTATATGTATTGCATATATATTATAAATATAATACACACGCATTTATATATAATTCATTGCAATACATATTACAAGGTACGAGCACTAGTTTTTCTGATGTCATCTTTCTTACTTGGTTATCGACTCAGGTGGGGCCTGGGACCTGCTTTTTCTTCTTTGTATTTTGGTGCCTGGTCTAATCCCTGGCACCTAGTAGGTGCTTAATCAACACTGAAATGCCTTTGTGGTGAGCAGGTGATTTTTAAGTAGAGGCTCCTGCTTGCTTGTGTCTTGTCTTTTGTTGGTATAAGGTTGCTTGAGGGCTTTGTGATGGTTTTTTTACTTTGAGAAAACCCCTTCTTCCCTTAAGGGCTATGTGGTCACTGCCGTCTGTGTCCATCAGGCTGGGTGGTTGCAGTGTGGTCCTGACAGTGCACTGGGTGTTGAGGGTGAGCCTCCACGCCAACCTCAGGCTTCCCCCTGGCTGTCCATCTGTCATCTGCCTGCCCCTGGACACTGGAGGTGGGGGGACCTGAGGAGGAAGCCTGGAGTGCTCAGTGCGGCCTTTCCAGGATAGCCTGTGTGTCTTTCCATGAAAGACTTAGTGACATGGGAAGACTTATATCTGTCAGATGGAAAGTTGAATATGTTCAGTCCTCAGAATAAGCAGTGTTTTCCAAATTATGTGCCCTGGGACCCCACTGGACTTTGGAGAGGCCTCGATGGCTTGGAGGAAGCCAGGCACCAGAGGAATGATGAGGTCCAGCCTACTGAGCTTGTATCAGCCAGGCCACATCCAACTCCTTCATGATCAGGGTCCTGTATTAGAGTTTGTTAGGGACGAGGGAGAGTTTTTAAACTAACATGAAAATAGGTAGCATCTATTGTACTGATAGTACTGTGTTAAATCCTTTAGAAATATAAATTAACCCTCAAAACAGCCTTATGTAGGTACGATTATTATACACATTTGTAGCAGATGAGGAAACTGAGGCACAGAGAAGCTGAGACATCTGTCCAGGGCGTATAAACAGTGGAGGTGGGATTCAAACTCTTATGATATAATCCAGCCTGATTCTGAGTTTTGCTGCTTAAAGAAATAAGTTTGAGAAGCACCAAGAGTTTAGTCTACTCTGCCCCCGGCTCCTAAGTGTGCTGAACCAGCGCCACCACATTGGAACTGGCTTGGGACGGTGAACGCCTTGTCTGGCAGGGGTTGTGAACGTCTGCAGTAGGGCTCGCGGGAGGCTGGGGACTGGGTGTTGGGAGATGGAGAAGAGTGGAAGAAAGGCTGTGGCCATTTCTCTGTTCACCAGCCCAGACGCCAACCCAGGGAGGTGGGAGCCACCTCTCCCCCCGCCTTGCCGTACAGCTAATACATGGGGACTTGCCAATCAATAAATCAAGGCACCTGAAAAACGAACCAGGGAACCACACTGGCTCTCCCCCCCCCTTCTTGATTAAAACAAACAACATTGTGAAATGTCAACCTGTCAGTCGTTTGGAAAGTTTGCAGCATGGAAAGGCGATTACCCAAATGACTTTTTAAAAGTATGAGAATTTGCCTGGCTGAACGTTTTTTAATTAATGCTGTGAGTTAACATTAATAACTATTCATAGCTTGGTGAGCTGGGCTTTGTGTGGGTTTGGAAACATTTGGTATCTCTGGCAGAGGCAGATGTTGACCTGGCTGGCAAGCTTTTGCAAACCTAGGGGACCTCAGGGTCCAGTTGAGCATGAGGATCAGAGAGGACGGGCTGTTTGCAGTGAGGGTGTGGCTGATGGAGCATCATGAGAGTTTCATGTTAGCATAAGTGTTGCTGCTGCCCAGGTGGTCTCTGGGGCTTAAGGTCTCCCCAAATGTGCCCCCCTCCAATCTGGTGGACCAGCCTCTCAGGGGATTCTTTGAAAAAAATATTGCTTGGGGGTCACACCATTTCAGCTTACCTCCCTGATTTTCTGTGATCTCATTTTTCCTTAAAATATCATTGGAAAAGTGTTTTTGCATTGAGTATTCTATTTTCCATTTAAACATGGTGAAACCGAGACAGAGGGGCTAAGCCTTGGCATGAGAGTGGTGGACCTGCGCCTAGGACACCTTCTGTGGTCAGCCTTCAGCAGGCTGGGAGCAGCGCTTGGCTACCGTGACATCATGATCCCTGCCAGGGGACGCTCAGCTTCTGTTTTGCTGATAGGTACAGACGCTGTATTCAGTGGGTATCTCTAGGGGCAAAGATGCAACTTTAGAAGAGAAAACTCAAAGGGCTCATGAACTTTGGATTTCTTTTTCTAAAGCATAGTAGATTGGGCTCTGTCTTTAAGGTCAAGTTAGAGACTCTGCTCAAGGAAGACCCAAAAGAGAGCTAGAAGTTGGATCACCATTAGCAGCTCCAGATGGAGGTGGATTTGGAAAGACTTGAGGGAAGGGAGAGCCTCCAGGAGCAGTAAGTTCATCTCTTCTGGTTTACCAGTCTTGAGAGAGCTTTGGCATGGTGGAGGTTGGCTGCATATGTTTACGGAGAACCAGGGACCACAGAGCGTGGTACATAGCACGCTCTCCACTAAGTGTGGCTGCTCTCATTAAGGATTTGTGCTAGGCTCTAGGAATTCAAACACATGAGGTATATTGCCTGGCCTGAAGGAATTTGAGATCTCCTTAGGGAGAGAGGATAGATAACCTGTCCCCCTCATTATCTTACGATTAGTGCCAAATGAGGGGTGCAGGCAATAAATGCTGTGGTTCAAGTGTGAGCCTGTGGAAGGTGGGCCACAGGCTGGGCTTTGAGGGAAGGTGTTTTTGGGGAAAGGCAAAGTAGAGGTGTTAGAGGATGTGGGAGGCAGTAAATTTTGGTGTCAGGGTTGAAGATGAGATGAAATGCCTGTACAGAGGTCCTGCAAGCAAGGCTGGAGAGAGAAGAGAGATCAGAGTGTAATGGCCTTTGATTTCAGGTGGAAGGGTTTAGTCTGCATATGGAAGGCAGTAGGGAGCCACTGACAACTGTTGAGCAGAGCTCGGCAGAGCTAATTGTTGTTTTAAAATGATAAGTTGGGAGAACTATATAGAATGGACTGGGACAGGCAAGTCTGAAGTCAAGGAGCTCGAGTGAGGGATTACTGTGACAGTGGAAGGTCACTCTCAGCTTTAAGCCTGGAGTCAGAAGACCTCAGTGCAAATGTTGGCTCAGCTACTTCGTAGCCATGTGACCTTCAGCAAGTTTTAAATCTTTCTGTAGCTCAATTACCTTATCTTTCACACAGGGATACTAATATTCATTCATTCCTTCAACCATAGAGCCTGTTTGACATGCTGATCCTACAGTGGAGAACAAAGCAGATGAGCTTTCTGCATTCAAGGCTCTTACAATCTTATATGCAGAGACACAAACTAAAATGCAGTAGACAAATACAATGATTTCAGATTAGGTTAAATACCGTGAAATACACGGTAAGGGATTGAACTGCTTGGGAGGCCAGTGTAATATGGGCATCAAGGCGACCTCTCTGAGGAAGTGCGAGTGGAGACTTTGAAAGTTAAGGGAGGTGTTTCAGGCTGAGGACTTAGCAAGTGCAAAGGCCCTGAGGCACCAAAGAGTTCAATATGGGCATCAAGGCGACCTCTCTGAGGAAGTGCGAGTGGAGACTTTGAAAGTTAAGGGAAGTGTTTCAGGCTGAGGACTTAGCAAGTGCAAAGGCCCTGAGGCACCAAAGAGTTCGGAGCTTTCCAGCTTGAAGCTTTCCAGCGTGGAAATAGAGCCAGTGAGTAGAAGGGTAATGGATGAGTTGGGAGGTGATACAAGACTAGGGAGGATTGTCAGAAAATTAAGTGACATGTGGAAAGGGGTGAGGATAGTAAACACTCAATAAATGGCATGATTATTAGGGGAATATCCTGGACCTGAAGGTTAACAAGGGTCTGAGCTGTGATCATGGCCATGGGGATACAGGAGAGGATGGATCGTGAACACCATTAGCAGAAGTGACTGGCCGTAGTGATGAACGTGGTATTAGAGGAAGGCTTCCCACTGGGTGACTGGGAGAGTGAAGTTCAGTTCACTGAGATGGGGAGGTTCTGAGAGGAGCCTGGTTGAAGGGGGTATTGGGTGTTGTGTTTGGATGCGGTGAATCTGAGATTCTGGTGCAAATCAGTGATCAGCTTGCCCTGTAGGGAGCTGGCAAACTGGGGCTTAGGAAATGGGTCAGGAGCAGGGACTTGGGGTATCTTCAAGGAAGAGGGGAAAGGACAGGAATTAGGCAGGGCTGAGGATTGATCCTCAGGGTCCCCTTTGTGTTAGGCCCAGGAGAAAGAAGGGGGACCAAGAAAGAGGAAGAGAGGAGCTTCTGAGACCTGGGCCCCTGGATGGACATCCTCATTACCGTCACCTGCACATCCCTCGGGAGGCCTGAGGAGTTGGCAGAAGGATTCCCAGGATCCCGGTTCTCAGGCTCAAATCTACTCTTTCTTCTTCCTGCTCACGTGGGGCAGCAGGCCCCTTATTTCTAGCACTGCCTCTATGGGCTGTGTTGGTGGAGCCTGCCCTCTGCTTCCAGCTTGGGGTCGTGATACAGGCATGGGGAAGGACATGAGGCCACAGGTCCTGAACCAAAATGTGACTGTCATCAGAGTCCCCTGTCTATAATGGCCCAGGTATTTGGAAAATGCCACAGAGCAGGTCTGTCTAACTCTGTGGCCTGCAGCCTGTCAGCTGGGTTGGGGTTCTTGGTCAAGTTCACAATTCAAGCCAATATTGACTGTATCCTTTTGTGGAAAGTGCTGCCCTCCTGTCCCTGCAATCAAGATCACCCGGCAGTCTTTGCCGTCTGGCTGTGTCTGGCCTCCCAGTCTCACTCTGGGTCATGCTGGCCGTCCCAAGGGTACCCTGGCGGATCTCACCTGGAACCCAAACTTTGGATCTTGTTTGCAGCTCTCTACCCTTGATTTCCAAGGCATTTCTGATTGGGAAAACAATCTTGCAACTTCTATTTTTACTGTTTTTTTTTTTAAAGAGTGCATTTATAGTTTTATTTCTAGTTTGAAACAATAAATGTCTGTTTTATTTTATTTTTTAAATGCCACAGCATGTTTTTCCTTCACAAAACAACGCCTGTTCGCTTTAGATATGCAAAAAATAAGAAAACAAATCACCCGTAACCTTACTACCTAGAGATGACTAATGTTACCCCTTTGCTTTCTCCTTCTATGTTTGTTTTTATAACCTATGTAATTTTATGATTTTTTTTTTTTACGGTAGTAGCAATAGCTAACATTTATGGATTACTTACTATGGTCTAGGAAATATGCAAAGCAGTTAAATACATAGTTTAATTTAGTACCAGTATAGAAACAAGCATAGTCCTATTTTACATCCTTAGACAGAAATAACAGCTGTGGTCATGCAGGGCTTGCATAGAGATGAGAAATAACTACTACTGCTATCCCATTTTTCAATGGAGACAATGGACACTGAGAAGATGTCCAAGGTGGCACAGCTGACTCTCTTCCTCTAGGGCTCTCATGAATGTGTGCCATGATATTGATCATATGACAATAAGCTGAGAATTTTTTTCCTTGTGTTTACAGCATTTTTATTGGCACCTTAGCCTTCTCTTAATCCGTCTTCCATGGCCTCTGTTCGCACCTAGAGTGGACGGCTCTTGAGAGGGAAGTTTGTATCACAGAATTCACTGTCCAGAAAGAGAATGTTCTTTGCTCTCTCCCTCCTGCTCCCAAGAGTCCTCAGTCTAGTCAGCACTGAATGGGTGTTTACCTCCTTCTAAAGAGTGCACGTTTGTCTCAACCACTTTGGAGGTTCTAGCAGGGGAGTGCAGCTACTTGTATACCCTTGACCGAAGAACGGTCCACTCCTCTATTGGGGAAGGTCATCCTTTTTAGCTGAGGGCACAGTCTCAACCATTTTAGAATCAGAGTCTGAGTCTACTCTACAAAGACTGTAATTCAGATGACAGTAAATTTGCACATTCCAGTCTCTCTTTCCAGTGCTTCTAACTGGGTCACCTAGAATCCTTTTGCACTAGTCGCAAGAGAACAATATTTTCATTGCTTTAAGTTAAAGGCATTTGTAGAACTGGTTTGTTTTCCCATATAGTCATAGCTCTTGGGGAAAAAAAAAAAAAAATATATATATATATATATATATGCACATGCGCGCGATTTTTTTTTTTTACGGTAGTAGCAATAGCTAACATTTATGGATTACTTACTATGGTCTAGGAAATATGCAAAGCAGTTAAATACATAGTTTAATTTAGTACCAGTATAGAAACAAGCATAGTCCTATTTTACATCCTTAGACAGAAATAACAGCTGTGGTCATGCAGGGCTTGCATAGAGACGAGGAATAACTACTACTGCTATCCCATTTTTCAATGGAGACAATGGACACTGAGAAGATGTCCAAGGTGGCACAGCTGACTCTCTTCCTCTAGGGCTCTCATGAATGTGTGCCATGATATTGATCATATGACAATAAGCTGAGAATTTTTTTCCTTGTGTTTACAGCATTTTTATTGTCACCTTAGCCTTCTCTTAATCCGTCTTCCATGGCCTCTGTTCGCACCTAGAGTGGACGGCTCTTGAGAGGGAAGTTTGTATCACAGAATTCACTGTCCAGAAAGAGAATGTTCTTTGCTCTCTCCCTCCTGCTCCCAAGAGTCCTCAGTCTAGTCAGCACTGAATGGGTGTTTACCTCCTTCTAAAGAGTGCACGTTTGTCTCAACCACTTTGGAGGTTCTAGCAGGGGAGTGCAGCTACTTGTATACCCTTGACCGAAGAACGGTCCACTCCTCTATTGGGGAAGGTCATCCTTTTTAGCTGAGGGCACAGTCTCAACCATTTTAGAATCAGAGTCTGAGTCTACTCTACAAAGACTGCAATTCAGATGACAGTAAATTTGCACATTCCAGTCTCTCTTTCCAGTGCTTCTAACTGGGTCACCTAGAATCCTTTTGCACTAGTCGCAAGAGAACAATATTTTCATTGCTTTAAGTTAAAGGCATTTGTAGAACTGGTTTGTTTTCCCATATAGTCATAGCTCTTGGGGAAAAAAAAAAAAAAATATATATATATATATATAT
>NW_007728537.1:170929-241283 GCF_000696425.1 Galeopterus variegatus | reverse complement strand
TCTTTCATGCATCTTTCAGAGGATATAATTTGATGATTCTGTGATTTCTTATCCAGAGGTGAAAAGCCTTAACACTCCCTTTAAAGTCCCATTCAAAAAAACAAAACAAAACCAACATATAACATCCATGCATGTAAAACCCAAACCATTTTCTTTTCATGTTAAGTCCCAAGCACATAATAATGACTTCCCCAAAGTGACAATTCCCAGTGGTATACCTGATCCACTTTTCATGCAGATGTAGTTACTCAGTGTTTGGAGATGAATTATTAGCCTTTTCTCTGGGACTGAACAAAGAGGGTTGTAAGGACCACTCTGCCCTTGTTAACACATGTGCCCAGCCTGTCCTTCTCCCCTTTGCTGAGAACCTGTTTCCAGGAGGAGCATCTTCAGTATGCACAGTTGGTCAGGACTTCACAAATATTTTCACTAAATTGTTACTAAGAAAGTCTTTGCTTTATTGATTTTAGTTTTATTGTTTTGCTAAAGCAAATATACTCCAAAAAGACATGCATTGTTCCACTTCAGTCAAATAACTATTCCCAGAGCTTTATCTTTCTTTTTTTCTCCTAAAGAAAAATCATACGAAATGCCAACTTATAACACATTACGTTTTTCAGATGTGCATGTTATTGTCTGTCCTGCTTCTCACGGTGGATAGGTAAGTAAGCTGGATTTATGATTTGAAAGATCCTCAAGACCCACAAGTCTTACAAGACCTATAAGATCAAATAAAACCTATTGATTCGTGTTTGGAATAGACCTATCAGTTTACACTTGACTCTATGCTTTCTTTTCTCAACAGCTCCCTGTCTCCTTTTTCTATATAAATGGTACCAGAATAGTAGATCTTTTCTCATAGGACTTTTTTTTTTTAGTCCTTTCAGACTTGAGGACTTTCTCCAGCTGAGTTGTTGGAGGGTAAGCTGTGACTTACCTGGCCAGAAGGGGATTGGATTATGAATGAAACTCTGGATAGGGGTGCAAATCTCTGCACTCTAATCCTTACCCTGGGTTTTCTAGGTGACCTTGACATCTCTTTCCTACGGCAAATAGCATCCCTGTCTTTAGAAAATGATCTCCTCATGTCTCATTGCAAAGGGCAAGTGAGTCTCTTTCAGCCTGGGTTTTTGCAGACTCAGCCTCACCGGGCACAAACCTGAAACACAAAGTTGCTCACGCCCTGTGTTTACTTTTATTTCCAGCCACATCTGGAGGCCAAAATTCATAAATTTATTGCCAAGCCTTACAACAGTTTACTGAGTTGGTACGTTAAGAGGAGGGGGGTGGATAAAACGATCTCCTGACTTGTCGAGTGTAAAATGGATGGAGCAGTCGGTGGGCAGACCGTAAACCCCAACCGTGTTTATTAACATCTGCGGCTGCCTGCAGACGGCGAGGCGTGAGCAGGCTGTGTTTGTCTTGGAGGGTGAGCCCAGAGAGTTCCATGCTGTACTCTCCATATACGTATGGACAGCCAGGCATCTTTTTAACCCACCAGAGACCAAGAGAGGGACACAAGGGCCGTTCAGAGGTGGAAGACCACAGATCCGATAGGGGGAGAGCCAGGATGGGCACCTGGCCGTGTTTACCATTGGGGCAGTGCAGTGGGTGGGCGATTCTCGTGACGTACTTGAGGCTTCGAAAAGGATCATAAATCTCATGTCTGTCAAACAGGGCTGGCATTTTCTTTTCCTTTCACAACCAGGTTTTGTGGGACCAAAAAAAAAAAAAAATTGTTTTTTTCAACCAGAAATTCTCTAAACTCTCATGAAGAGTGTATCCCACAGTTTGGGTGGAACCCCCCAAACACTGGAGTATTTTGGTGGAGGCTGTAGCCTCCCTTCTCCACTGGGGATGGGGGAGGCTGCCATTATTTTTTGTGTTTTTACAGAGATTCATCCAATTTGTTTTGGGTCAGACAGGAGTACCCTAAACAAGCCAATAGCTCTTTTAGGTTGCTGCTCTTCTGCCATAAATAAAGCAGGAAGCGAGGGAGCAGTTCTGCAGGGCCCCAGGATGGGGGAAGGATGTGCTGTTGGTGGCCGCCAGCCATGGACCCTTTGACTAGAGAGAAATGTGCTGGGGATGTCCTTTTAGCAGGCGGTCTGGCTTGCCGGCACCTCACGTCTGAGGTGAGTCCGCCAAAGAAAAGGGCACTTTTTGTGGTCAGAGCCTGGGGCTTGGATGAAACCCTTGGACAGAGGGAGTGTGTGCCTGGGGAAGGCGTGGCCCACCAAGCAGGAGAAAAGCCCCCCTGTCTGTGAGCAGCACGGCTGCCAGGTCTCTCTGCTTGGGGAACAGTGAACGACTGTTGGAAACCTTGGCCTGCCCCAGCGTCCAGGTGTGCCCTGGCCAGTCAGGTGTGTCATCTTAAGAAAAGAAGCACGAGGGTCCTAGTGTCCACCCCTGGCTCTGTGTCCGCCCCCGGCTCCATCACCACCCACCTCTGCCCACCCATGCCAGAGTTTCCCCTATACGTGGGAAATGGTCCCTTCAGGATGACTGAGTGACCCTCTGCTCTTGTGCAGGCTGGGTGGGGTTGGGGTCTCCTCCCCCTCCTCACACCACCAGATTGTCACATTCCATCTTCCACAGTGGGCAGTATCCCAGCCAAGTTGTGAACCATCGGCTCTGAAGACCTTGCTGCTTTTCAGGGCTTTTTTCCTGGCCCCTGGCCACACTCGACTGCTTGGTTATTTGGGCAGGGTTGTTCAAGGGTGTGAAACCAACTGGGCCAGAGAGGAAGGTTGGGGCTCAACCCAGTGGTGGGATTTCCCTTGTGGCCTGTGGGTGGGGGGCATAGACATGTTCTCAGCAGGGACCCCTGGAAGAAACCCAACCACTGAGATGCCAGTACTTTTCCATGGGTGGGTGGGGCAGGGAGGAGGAAAACCTTGAGCCTCGTTGACCTGGCAGCCTAGGGATTTTCCAGGCTTGCTTTGGGGAGGTTATCCCAATGAGAGACTTAGAATCAGGAAGACTTCCTTTTAATTTTTTAAAATTTTAACCACGTTTCACACGTATAGTGATAACCTGTTGAGTGGGCATGCTGGAGGTCCTCAGCAATGCCTTCCCGGTACCCATGGTGCACGAGGGGAGAAGGTGCCTTGGCAAGATGGTTAGCCAGCGAGGGCGACCTCTCCTGATTCTGCCTTGTTCTTTCAGAACGTGTTGTATTACTCAGGAAGGTGCAAGAACAAGGTCTGCTCCCAAGGGCTCTCTGCGTTTCTTACCTTTCCTCAAGGTCATGTCTGCAGTTTGTGAAAATGAGGGTTCCCCAGCCTTGTATCCTCATGGGTCTTGTGTTCTCCCAAGTCTAGTTATATTTTTAAAAAACGTTTTCAGAATTTCCACTTTCTGCAGTGTGGCCTTGGGTCCACTTTGGTTATGCTTGGGGTACAGCCAGAAGGCAGCCCCCATGTTAATTCGTGTGACCGATCTGTCTTATCCTTCAGGTATTGGATTAACGCTGTTTCTTTAGAGGGGCCTTCGCTGTCGCCATAACCCTCTTCCCACCCCTTATTCTTCTTCACAGAAGCTTCATGATTTATAATCAAATGTTTGTGTTTACTTGTTTGTGACCTGGATCCCTGCCTGGAATACAAGCCACGCGGGCAGAGGCGTGTTATGTCGGTTTTATCACTGACGAAGCCCCAGCTCCTAGCATAGCATCTGACACACGCCAGACGTCCAGTCGGTATTTGAGTTAATGCCTCCAGGGTGGGAGCTGGGGAAATGGGATGTGTGGCAGATTAAATTAAACTGCTGCCGGGTGGTTGTTGTGCCTTCTAGATTTCTACATTCCTGTTGGCTCTGTTTTATACTCGGCTTCTTCCAGAAAAGAGAAAAAAAGGATTGCCATTTAACATTCCAGCCTGCTTATTGATCTCTGAAAGTTACAGTGTGATCAGAGCTGTGGGATGATGGTGTATTTAGTTTAGATGGAGAAAAAAAAAAAAAATGCAAGCAGGATCTTGAGTTCTGTTTACTGGTTATTGTTATTACAGAGATTAATAATTGTAGGGCATTTTTCTTAACCAGGAAGATGGCTTCTTGGCAGGTATCTGAAAGTACTGGGTTGTGATTTGGTGTTATATAAGTTCCTAGTGTCTCCCACTGCTGGCTGTGCCAGAGGTGGCCTGGTCACCTACAAGGCTGCTCGATCATCTACGAGGTTGCTTATCATGTGACCCATGTCAAGTTGGCCCTTTCTGAGAGGGGCTCAAAGGGCTGACATGGTTTGTCACTCACAACCGCATCTCTTTTAACTGAGAATTTGCCTAGATATTGGTTACTATGGAGTCTTCTCCAAGCATCTTCAGATAGCCAAAGCTTTTTAGGTGAGAGTCTGAACTGGTGTCAATGTCTGCACAAGAGGCCTGGGACATTTTTCTGGGAGGACAGTCCTGCAGACTCTGAGGTCTGGTTTGGTAGCACCTGGGCTGAGAGACTGGAGTCCTAGGCTTGACTTTGCCTTTACCCCGGGGCCTCCTTTATGCCAAAGTTGAATACCCGTATTTTGCTGACAGTAGCTAACCAGAAAAGACAATGAGCAAATATCCAATGTATATAATTTGTAAATATGTACATGGGACAAACATACAAAGATGTATGTAAACACAGGTGGCGTGGAGGGTTTTGTCTCCCTCTGTCATTTGTGCCTGTCTCTAAATGAACCTGAATACAGCAAGTAAGTCTGCATTTCCTGCCCTGGAAGGAGTCTGGGAGTGTGCAGTACAGCCAGTGCTTCCTGAGGGTGTCATCAGACTAGCCAGCTAATTTAAGGTGAGGTATTAGTTTGCTAGGGCTAATGTAATACCAAGTACCTCAAACACAGTACCACAAGCAACAGAAATTGATTGTCTCATTGTTTTGGAGGCTAGAAGTTCAAGGTCAAGATGTTGGCAGGGTTGGTTCCTTCTGAGGGCTGTTTTGTATCTTCCTCAGCTTTTGGTGGTTTTCTGCAAAAGCAACAGAAATTGATTGTCTCATTGTTTTGGAGGCTAGAAGTTCAAGGTCAAGATGTTGGCAGGGTTGGTTCCTTCTGAGGGCTGTTTTGTATCTTCCTCAGCTTTTGGTGGTTTTCTGGCAATCTTTGGCATTCCTTCGTGTGTAGGAGCATTGCCCTGATTTCTGCCTTCACCTTCACATGCATTCTCCCTGTGTGTGTGTCTGTGTTCAAATTTCCCCTTTTCAGACCAGTCATATTGAATTACAGACCCACCTTACTTCAGTGTGATCGCATGTTCGCTAATGACATTGGCAATGACTGTATTTCCAAAAAGGGTCACATTCTGAGATACTATGGGTTGGGACTTTAACATATAATTTTTTTTTGTAGGGGGAGAGGTACAGTTTTTACCCATAACAGATGATCAATGACCCAGCCTTTACAACAGATGTATAGGTGGAACTCGGGTTCAAGAGTTTCCCAATTGTTAATATCACCTCAAGATTTGAGTTCAATATGAGGTATCCAATAATATGTCCAGCATGAAGTTAGAAATATATGGGGAGAAGGGTGAAGTTAACCCTTCCAGTGCCTTCTAAGAACTTTTGGGATTTTTGCCACACCAGCCCATGCACTATTTTCTTAATTTTTTTTTAAACCTGTTTTCACTTATTTTACTTAAATAAATGTACCTTAAAAGGAAACTGCATATCACTGTCATAAATGGGACCCAGCATCACTTGACATCAGTAGAAGATTTAATGAAATCATAAAGGATTTAGATTTTGTGGCTTTCCCAAGACTCTAAGCCTGAGAATTGCTCTCTTTTCTTATAGCCAGAGTTGGAGAGGTGTTAAGGACTTAATAGCACCCAATGAAGATGTTCTTCCTGCTGTGATCAGGATTGAAAGAGACGAGAGAAGGGAAAACTGTGTCTGTGTGACTCAGTAGGATTTAATTGCCATGTCTAAGTGTCACCAAGTGATACCTCACCCCTCTTTTGGAAGACACTGATCTAGTTCAGTTTCCTCATCTGATGGATGAGATACTTAAGGCCTCTGATAACCTTCAGATCCCATCGTTAACTAGGGACAGAGCTGCTAACTGAAGACCAGTCGTTTTCAACCAGAGGCAATTTCGACAGTGACCTGGGGACATTTTTGATTGTCACTACTGATGCTTCTGGCACCTAGTGGGTAGAGGTCAGGGATGCTGTTAAACATCCTACAGTGCACAGGGCAGCCCCTCCGCAAAGAATGTTCCAGCCTCAAATGTCAGCAGTGCTGAGGTTGAGAAACCTGCCCTAGATAAAGGCCTGTTGGCTCTTGGTCTCCTGTTTCCTCCTTTGCTGCCTAGTGCCTCCTCTTCTTGATTGCAAGTGCCATCCATTTTGAGAGGGCTTTAGTGCAACAGCTATTGCTCACAACGAAGAAGGTTGGAAGATGTTATCATCTCTAACTTCTGAGGCTCCTAAGCTGTAAAAGTTACAGCCTTCAGTTCTGTCAGCAATCTCTTGACCATGTAATGTTGAATTTTGCCTCTTATTTATTGGATGTAGCCTGGGATCTGATGGTGGCAGAACTGGAGTCCTCCACACTTTCCTGCACACAGGACAGTAGAATAATATCTGTCCCCTATACTACATGGAGGAAATTTGCGGGAGTGAGATTTCTTAATGCAAAACTCTGAGATGTTTGACATTCATCCAAAAACATGAGAAGATGAATTGGTTATGGAGCATGCCCTCAAGGGGCATCCATTCTAGTAGCAACAATGAGGTAGGTCCATAAGTTCTTGTCATACAAACCCAGCTAGAAACTTATAAGAGTCATGAAGATGGCAGGCAGATGGTGGGGACACTCTGAGCCACCAGGAGAAGGAGATGAAGGGGACTTAGCACTACTGGTTTCCAGTATCCTAAGCTTGTGTTGACACCTACGTTACTTTGAAATTCTGCCCACTTCTTCCTGAAACATCTAAGGCAACTGGCATATCCGTTCTCCTCCCCCATCATGAACTTGACCCTTCACTTACATTAGCTGATAAAGCTTTGCTTGGCTTAATGCATGATTCTGCAGCCTGGATATGTGTGTGGGTTGTGTGCATAGTAGGGTTGGCTATGCTGAGTTTCTGCATCAGGCTCTAGGTCCTCAGAGGCAAGGTGCATGTTTATTCTGTGCTTTACATGCACACATGCCATACTATGCAAATTGATGCTCCATAGGAGCATCTGTATTTAGCCTTGTGTTTGGGTTTCTGAGACTTTTTGCAGGAGGGCGAGACCTCTGACACTTGGCTGTCCATCTCCTCTCAGGTTAAACATGTCTGTTGACAGGCTGGCAGGTGTGTAGCCGAGTCCTCATAGGTCACGTGTCTAAGTGGGAAGCCTAGAAGGTGACAACTGAGGCTCCCATCTTTGTTTTTCCTCTAGCTCTCGGTTGAAGCAACTGTTCCTGAAAATCACACTCTAAATACGGCCCAGAAGCTAGTGGTGCTACACTATTGAGGAGCCAGGCTTGTGTCCCCGGGCTGCCTGGTTCTGAGAGGTGTCCACTGTTGGGATCAGGAGAGCCAATTTAAAATTCCTTCTGGTCAGGCTCCTGGTCACAGCACAGGCTTTAAAATCAGCAGAGCCTGGCAAAGAAAGTGTCATATTATGGGGCTTTTGGATTTCAGCTTATTATTTTAAAATATCTGTACCTTCTTTTTCGATCTCAGCTAAATAACTTTTTTTCTGTAAAGTTTTCTGATAAACCCAAAGAAACCTGTAATGATTGCCCACATGTGGCTTCCACAAGTAAGTAAAATAATCGCCTTTTAGCTCATAGTTGGTCTTTCTTCTGAAATCCAAGATTCCAACTTTCCAAGCCCATCCCCAACTTGGTTCTCATGTGTCCCCAGACATCCCAGGGATAGAGGAAGGACAGGGAATGATGGTCTAGATTTTGCAGATGGAGATGATAAAGCAGCATAAGTGCAGGCTGGGGCCATGCTGTCCCTGGACTCCCATGAAGTTCCTCTCTCTTGCTTGTGTGACTTTGAGCACAGCCATGCACCTCCCTGTGGCTTCATTCTGACACCACCTCTGCCAAGCTTTCTTGCTTTCTCTCCTTGGCAATTAATTGATCACCTGCCACCTGTCACCTGCCTTCCTGGTGGTGTGCATGCATTAAAAAGCTATACAAACCTCAGCACACAAGATCACACAGATAAAAAGTGCCAGAGTTATCATTCATACCCAGATAGGCCCAGCATCCTTCTTTCCACTAAACCAACTTAAGCCTCTGGCTAATGGCTCTGTGGCTTTTTCCCTCCGCCCTCCAACCCAGAGAGGTGGGAGCCATCTTCTCCCCAGCCTCACTGTGCACATTGAGTATGTTATATGTATTGCATATATATTATAAATATAATACACACGCATTTATATATAATTCATTGCAATACATATTACAAGGTACGAGCACTAGTTTTTCTGATGTCATCTTTCTTACTTGGTTATCGACTCAGGTGGGGCCTGGGACCTGCTTTTTCTTCTTTGTATTTTGGTGCCTGGTCTAATCCCTGGCACCTAGTAGGTGCTTAATCAACACTGAAATGCCTTTGTGGTGAGCAGGTGATTTTTAAGTAGAGGCTCCTGCTTGCTTGTGTCTTGTCTTTTGTTGGTATAAGGTTGCTTGAGGGCTTTGTGATGGTTTTTTTACTTTGAGAAAACCCCTTCTTCCCTTAAGGGCTATGTGGTCACTGCCGTCTGTGTCCATTAGGCTGGGTGGTTGCAGTGTGGTCCTGACAGTGCACTGGGTGTTGAGGGTGAGCCTCCACGCCAACCTCAGGCTTCCCCCTGGCTGTCCATCTGTCATCTGCCTGCCCCTGGACACTGGAGGTGGGGGGACCTGAGGAGGAAGCCTGGAGTGCTCAGTGCGGCCTTTCCAGGATAGCCTGTGTGTCTTTCCATGAAAGACTTAGTGACATGGGAAGACTTATATCTGTCAGATGGAAAGTTGAATATGTTCAGTCCTCAGAATAAGCAGTGTTTTCCAAATTATGTGCCCTGGGACCCCACTGGACTTTGGAGAGGCCTCGATGGCTTGGAGGAAGCCAGGCACCAGAGGAATGATGAGGTCCAGCCTACTGAGCTTGTATCAGCCAGGCCACATCCAACTCCTTCATGATCAGGGTCCTGTATTAGAGTTTGTTAGGGACGAGGGAGAGTTTTTAAACTAACATGAAAATAGGTAGCATCTATTGTACTGATAGTACTGTGTTAAATCCTTTAGAAATATAAATTAACCCTCAAAACAGCCTTATGTAGGTACGATTATTATACACATTTGTAGCAGATGAGGAAACTGAGGCACAGAGAAGCTGAGACATCTGTCCAGGGCGTATAAACAGTGGAGGTGGGATTCAAACTCTTATGATATAATCCAGCCTGATTCTGAGTTTTGCTGCTTAAAGAAATAAGTTTGAGAAGCACCAAGAGTTTAGTCTACTCTGCCCCCGGCTCCTAAGTGTGCTGAACCAGCGCCACCACATTGGAACTGGCTTGGGACGGTGAACGCCTTGTCTGGCAGGGGTTGTGAACGTCTGCAGTAGGGCTCGCGGGAGGCTGGGGACTGGGTGTTGGGAGATGGAGAAGAGTGGAAGAAAGGCTGTGGCCATTTCTCTGTTCACCAGCCCAGACGCCAACCCAGGGAGGTGGGAGCCACCTCTCCCCCCGCCTTGCCGTACAGCTAATACATGGGGACTTGCCAATCAATAAATCAAGGCACCTGAAAAACGAACCAGGGAACCACACTGGCTCTCCCCCCCCCTTCTTGATTAAAACAAACAACATTGTGAAATGTCAACCTGTCAGTCGTTTGGAAAGTTTGCAGCATGGAAAGGCGATTACCCAAATGACTTTTTAAAAGTATGAGAATTTGCCTGGCTGAACGTTTTTTAATTAATGCTGTGAGTTAACATTAATAACTATTCATAGCTTGGTGAGCTGGGCTTTGTGTGGGTTTGGAAACATTTGGTATCTCTGGCAGAGGCAGATGTTGACCTGGCTGGCAAGCTTTTGCAAACCTAGGGGACCTCAGGGTCCAGTTGAGCATGAGGATCAGAGAGGACGGGCTGTTTGCAGTGAGGGTGTGGCTGATGGAGCATCATGAGAGTTTCATGTTAGCATAAGTGTTGCTGCTGCCCAGGTGGTCTCTGGGGCTTAAGGTCTCCCCAAATGTGCCCCCCTCCAATCTGGTGGACCAGCCTCTCAGGGGATTCTTTGAAAAAAATATTGCTTGGGGGTCACACCATTTCAGCTTACCTCCCTGATTTTCTGTGATCTCATTTTTCCTTAAAATATCATTGGAAAAGTGTTTTTGCATTGAGTATTCTATTTTCCATTTAAACATGGTGAAACCGAGACAGAGGGGCTAAGCCTTGGCATGAGAGTGGTGGACCTGCGCCTAGGACACCTTCTGTGGTCAGCCTTCAGCAGGCTGGGAGCAGCGCTTGGCTACCGTGACATCATGATCCCTGCCAGGGGACGCTCAGCTTCTGTTTTGCTGATAGGTACAGACGCTGTATTCAGTGGGTATCTCTAGGGGCAAAGATGCAACTTTAGAAGAGAAAACTCAAAGGGCTCATGAACTTTGGATTTCTTTTTCTAAAGCATAGTAGATTGGGCTCTGTCTTTAAGGTCAAGTTAGAGACTCTGCTCAAGGAAGACCCAAAAGAGAGCTAGAAGTTGGATCACCATTAGCAGCTCCAGATGGAGGTGGATTTGGAAAGACTTGAGGGAAGGGAGAGCCTCCAGGAGCAGTAAGTTCATCTCTTCTGGTTTACCAGTCTTGAGAGAGCTTTGGCATGGTGGAGGTTGGCTGCATATGTTTACGGAGAACCAGGGACCACAGAGCGTGGTACATAGCACGCTCTCCACTAAGTGTGGCTGCTCTCATTAAGGATTTGTGCTAGGCTCTAGGAATTCAAACACATGAGGTATATTGCCTGGCCTGAAGGAATTTGAGATCTCCTTAGGGAGAGAGGATAGATAACCTGTCCCCCTCATTATCTTACGATTAGTGCCAAATGAGGGGTGCAGGCAATAAATGCTGTGGTTCAAGTGTGAGCCTGTGGAAGGTGGGCCACAGGCTGGGCTTTGAGGGAAGGTGTTTTTGGGGAAAGGCAAAGTAGAGGTGTTAGAGGATGTGGGAGGCAGTAAATTTTGGTGTCAGGGTTGAAGATGAGATGAAATGCCTGTACAGAGGTCCTGCAAGCAAGGCTGGAGAGAGAAGAGAGATCAGAGTGTAATGGCCTTTGATTTCAGGTGGAAGGGTTTAGTCTGCATATGGAAGGCAGTAGGGAGCCACTGACAACTGTTGAGCAGAGCTCGGCAGAGCTAATTGTTGTTTTAAAATGATAAGTTGGGAGAACTATATAGAATGGACTGGGACAGGCAAGTCTGAAGTCAAGGAGCTCGAGTGAGGGATTACTGTGACAGTGGAAGGTCACTCTCAGCTTTAAGCCTGGAGTCAGAAGACCTCAGTGCAAATGTTGGCTCAGCTACTTCGTAGCCATGTGACCTTCAGCAAGTTTTAAATCTTTCTGTAGCTCAATTACCTTATCTTTCACACAGGGATACTAATATTCATTCATTCCTTCAACCATAGAGCCTGTTTGACATGCTGATCCTACAGTGGAGAACAAAGCAGATGAGCTTTCTGCATTCAAGGCTCTTACAATCTTATATGCAGAGACACAAACTAAAATGCAGTAGACAAATACAATGATTTCAGATTAGGTTAAATACCGTGAAATACACGGTAAGGGATTGAACTGCTTGGGAGGCCAGTGTAATATGGGCATCAAGGCGACCTCTCTGAGGAAGTGCGAGTGGAGACTTTGAAAGTTAAGGGAAGTGTTTCAGGCTGAGGACTTAGCAAGTGCAAAGGCCCTGAGGCACCAAAGAGTTTGGAGCTTTCCAGCTTGAAGCTTTCCAGCGTGGAAATAGAGCCAGTGAGTAGAAGGGTAATGGATGAGTTGGGAGGTGATACAAGACTAGGGAGGATTGTCAGAAAATTAAGTGACATGTGGAAAGGGGTGAGGATAGTAAACACTCAATAAATGGCATGATTATTAGGGGAATATCCTGGACCTGAAGGTTAACAAGGGTCTGAGCTGTGATCATGGCCATGGGGATACAGGAGAGGATGGATCGTGAACACCATTAGCAGAAGTGACTGGCCGTAGTGATGAACGTGGTATTAGAGGAAGGCTTCCCACTGGGTGACTGGGAGAGTGAAGTTCAGTTCACTGAGATGGGGAGGTTCTGAGAGGAGCCTGGTTGAAGGGGGTATTGGGTGTTGTGTTTGGATGCGGTGAATCTGAGATTCTGGTGCAAATCAGTGATCAGCTTGCCCTGTAGGGAGCTGGCAAACTGGGGCTTAGGAAATGGGTCAGGAGCAGGGACTTGGGGTATCTTCAAGGAAGAGGGGAAAGGACAGGAATTAGGCAGGGCTGAGGATTGATCCTCAGGGTCCCCTTTGTGTTAGGCCCAGGAGAAAGAAGGGGGACCAAGAAAGAGGAAGAGAGGAGCTTCTGAGACCTGGGCCCCTGGATGGACATCCTCATTACCGTCACCTGCACATCCCTCGGGAGGCCTGAGGAGTTGGCAGAAGGATTCCCAGGATCCCGGTTCTCAGGCTCAAATCTACTCTTTCTTCTTCCTGCTCACGTGGGGCAGCAGGCCCCTTATTTCTAGCACTGCCTCTATGGGCTGTGTTGGTGGAGCCTGCCCTCTGCTTCCAGCTTGGGGTCGTGATACAGGCATGGGGAAGGACATGAGGCCACAGGTCCTGAACCAAAATGTGACTGTCATCAGAGTCCCCTGTCTATAATGGCCCAGGTATTTGGAAAATGCCACAGAGCAGGTCTGTCTAACTCTGTGGCCTGCAGCCTGTCAGCTGGGTTGGGGTTCTTGGTCAAGTTCACAATTCAAGCCAATATTGACTGTATCCTTTTGTGGAAAGTGCTGCCCTCCTGTCCCTGCAATCAAGATCACCCGGCAGTCTTTGCCGTCTGGCTGTGTCTGGCCTCCCAGTCTCACTCTGGGTCATGCTGGCCGTCCCAAGGGTACCCTGGCGGATCTCACCTGGAACCCAAACTTTGGATCTTGTTTGCAGCTCTCTACCCTTGATTTCCAAGGCATTTCTGATTGGGAAAACAATCTTGCAACTTCTATTTTTACTGTTTTTTTTTTAAAGAGTGCATTTATAGTTTTATTTCTAGTTTGAAACAATAAATGTCTGTTTTATTTTATTTTTTAAATGCCACAGCATGTTTTTCCTTCACAAAACAACGCCTGTTCGCTTTAGATATGCAAAAAATAAGAAAACAAATCACCCGTAACCTTACTACCTAGAGATGACTAATGTTACCCCTTTGCTTTCTCCTTCTATGTTTGTTTTTATAACCTATGTAATTTTATGATTTTTTTTTTTTACGGTAGTAGCAATAGCTAACATTTATGGATTACTTACTATGGTCTAGGAAATATGCAAAGCAGTTAAATACATAGTTTAATTTAGTACCAGTATAGAAACAAGCATAGTCCTATTTTACATCCTTAGACAGAAATAACAGCTGTGGTCATGCAGGGCTTGCATAGAGACGAGGAATAACTACTACTGCTATCCCATTTTTCAATGGAGACAATGGACACTGAGAAGATGTCCAAGGTGGCACAGCTGACTCTCTTCCTCTAGGGCTCTCATGAATGTGTGCCGTGATATTGATCATATGACAATAAGCTGAGAATTTTTTTCCTTGTGTTTACAGCATTTTTATTGTCACCTTAGCCTTCTCTTAATCCGTCTTCCATGGCCTCTGTTCGCACCTAGAGTGGACGGCTCTTGAGAGGGAAGTTTGTATCACAGAATTCACTGTCCAGAAAGAGAATGTTCTTTGCTCTCTCCCTCCTGCTCCCAAGAGTCCTCAGTCTAGTCAGCACTGAATGGGTGTTTACCTCCTTCTAAAGAGTGCACGTTTGTCTCAACCACTTTGGAGGTTCTAGCAGGGGAGTGCAGCTACTTGTATACCCTTGACCGAAGAACGGTCCACTCCTCTATTGGGGAAGGTCATCCTTTTTAGCTGAGGGCACAGTCTCAACCATTTTAGAATCAGAGTCTGAGTCTACTCTACAAAGACTGCAATTCAGATGACAGTAAATTTGCACATTCCAGTCTCTCTTTCCAGTGCTTCTAACTGGGTCACCTAGAATCCTTTTGCACTAGTCGCAAGAGAACAATATTTTCATTGCTTTAAGTTAAAGGCATTTGTAGAACTGGTTTGTTTTCCCATATAGTCATAGCTCTTGGGGAAAAAAAAAAAAAAAATATATATATATATATATATGCACATGCGCGCACACACACACACACACACACACACACACACACACACACCCATACCTGTGGTGTTTAGGTGAGGTTGCCCACGTACAGTACATCCTAATTCTAAGTGGAGGCATTTGGTTCCCAAGCGCTTTCATTAAAGAGCAAAATCCTGTTAAATCCACACATGTAAGTTTAGAAAAGTACACACTTTTTTTGGAGTCAGGTCAATCAGTCTCACTGAGATGCATTTAAATAATTTTGTGAGTAAATCACGAAGGTATTAAATGTAGGAAAATTTGCTTCAGTCTCTGAATACATCACAACCTTATTTCTCAGAGAGATACATTTGTCTGTAGTCCAGTAAGGTGTGAATGCTGAATACATCTCTATCGATCAGGGCCTTGTCTTTTAAGCTCTGGCATGTGGTCACTGCAGGGCTGACTTAGGAGTTTGGGTAGGGAATTATCTTCTCCAGGGGAAACCCCCAGAAAGGTACAAAAAGAAAGAGAGGAGAAAGCTTGCTGCCATAATGTTTGTTTTTGTTAGATGAAAGATAATCCTCTCTTGGTGGCAACCTGTCCTGACATTGTGGTAATGGCTCTTTGCTGATCTAGCTGTTTAATGAACTAAAGAGAGGCCACCAACTCCCATTAACAACCATCTCCTCTTGAAAGACTACCAGGGGGTGGAGGGAGGGAGGAAAAGAGAGAGAGAGAGAGAGAGAGAGAGAGAGAGAGAAGTGCGTTCAGAGACTTATGTGTATGTGAGTGTTCTTCAAGTAAACATTTCAGAGTTGGGCCAGAATAATTAGGATGTAAATGGCCATCTGGGAATGACATTTCCTTTGTTTACCTTGTATGGAGTTAGTGCCAACTAATGAATCCCTTCATTTGGGATGCCCAAACTTTTCTTCCTTGTGAAAAATTATATATCTCCTAGTTGATGCTTTCCTTGATTTTAGCTGGAGCTGGGCAGTGTGTGGGAAAGATCACCGTGCACCTTGCTTGTCTAAAAACCAAGCCTGGATGGGGTGGGGAGGGGCGGGCGGGAGAGCAGGCATTTCCAACCTCCTTCCACAGGAAAATAAAAAGAGATAAATAAACTCTAATCCTGACCTGGGGGCAAATCCCAATAAAGATCCAGGTTAATTTTTCCTGCCTATCCAACCCTCGAATTCATTGTGAGAATTAGACAGTTCTGCAGCACTAATTTGCCAGATCAGATTGTATAATTATCTTTTATAGGCCTGGGTGTGATGTATGCTCGGTGTTTATGCTGCAGGGGGCTGAGTGTGTGTGTTTGGACTTCAGAGTTTCTTCTCTGTCCTGCCTGACTGTGCTTCTCACACACAGGCAGGGCTGGTAGCTGTTGGAGCTTCTGCCTGGTCCGATGAACTTAGCTAGAGTGGAACAGGAAAGCTTTCGACAGAACCCAGAGTAAAAAGGTGAACCAGTGGGAGGCCATAGGGCTGGGTCTCCTGGCCGGAGTAGGGGTCTCCCAGAAAAAAACAGTGGCAGCAGCGTGGGGGAATTCAATGAGGGGTCTCGGTAAAGGCTGTTTGGAGATTGGAAGGAAGTAGGTCAATGTGGGGCCAAATTGTGATGTTCATGACCTTAAGCACTTTTGTTCTCACAGGCCCCTTCCTCCAGAAAAATATTAAAATTATATTTTATGACAGCAGTGGTATAAGGTGAATAGAACCCAGGCTGGATTCCTTGTTATTGAGGCATTCATGTAAGAGTCATTTTATTTGTCCTGATTTTAAAAGAAATTAGAACATTTTTGTAGGCCCCCTAAAAGTATGGGGGCCCAGAGTCGGCTTTGAGTAGGTTCCTAGAAATGGAACCACCGACTTGGCTTCCTGACAGCTTCTGGGCCTGTTTTGTAGAAGACACTGCCCTCTGATTTGGGGCCCATTGGGAAGGTCCCAGAATTTCCTTACACCACAACCCATATTCTGGCCAGAGACGGGGCTCCAGCTTATAAAGTGTGGAAATCCCATGTCCCAGCCCACGTATTTTTCTTTCCCTGCCTGGCTTTCTCCAGCAGCGTGTGGCCTTCTGTGTCAGCAGGGTTGAGCACGTTCCTGGTGCACTTTCTGGAGGAGGCAGCAGGTTTGTGGGACTGGACATGTTCCAGGCTGATGTCTGCTGTGGCCTCCCCTGCTGGGGATTTTGTTTCTTGGTTCCTCGGTCAGAGGTGTCCAGGAGGAGTGGGCCCTTCTGTCTTGGTTGTAGGTGTCTGTGCTGCCGGTGGTTGGGCAAGGAACCACTAGGTGGTGTATGTCTCAAGGCATCCCTGGGGATGTCAGCAGGGGTGGGGGTGCGGGAGGAAGGGAAGGACCTTTGGGGGCAGGCTGTGGGTAGCCCGTTGCACTCTGTGGTGTCCCTCAAAGGTTTGGTGTCGGGTGTGGCATGCTGCTGTTGGCCTGCTTCCGAGGGAGTGATGTCCACTCCCTGTCCCGTTGTCCACAGAAAGGACAGTAAGGGCAGAGCTTACATGGTGGGGAGCTGTGTGAAGCCACAGCAGGGCTCTGCAGGGCAGATGCCAGAGCCAGTGTGCCACAGACAGGGTTAGGATCTAGGGGCCAGCCAAGCTCCCTGGGAGGCCCTGGTCACCTGTCGATGCAAAATGCCAATGGGAAAGAGACCCCTTCACATTTTAAGGATCAGAGCAGCCAAAACAACCCATTCTGTTGAATGCAGTGATCTTCAGAGGTGCTTTTCAGGCTAGAGGTCCAATAGCTTATTGGATTACAGGAAAAGGGCGGGGGGCAGCTGTCTCTTGGGGTATGAGTAATGTCGCTTACCCGTCTGGCAGTCCAGAAGTCAATTGGGCACATCTCTGGGGCTTGATGGAGAAGTGGTGGTTTCCACCCCAGAGGGGAAAGCCATGGCTGGAGAGAGGCATGGGTCTGTTTGTCTGAGGTCCTTGGAGGCATAAGGAGGGTGCAGGAGGGGCTGCCTCTAAGCCCTTGGTAGTCAGAGTGTGTCCTAAGGACCCCAGCGTTGGATTCACCCAGGAGCATGTTAGAAATGCAGAATCTCAGGCTGCCAACCCAGACCCAAGGGACTCAAATTTTAGCAAGATCTCCTGACGATCCTGCCTCTGCTGCATGTTAGACTGACCTGGGGAGTTTTTTAAAAAAATCCCAGTGCCCAGGCCTCACTCTATCCCAGCCAGAACTTCTGGGGTGAGACCCAGGCTTTAGTATGATTTTACAGTTGCCCAAGGGAGGGGACGGTGCTTTCTGTGAGGAGCCAATTCTGCGAGTCTCGGCTGTAAGGCCCTCACTCCCCTCTTTAGCCCCTCCCCATCACAGGACTTAAAGATCCCCTCCAATGTCCCAGGAGGGGACAGTGTCTGTGCCACTAAATTG
This sequence comes from Galeopterus variegatus, assembly GCF_000696425.1. NCBI lineage: Eukaryota > Metazoa > Chordata > Mammalia > Dermoptera > Cynocephalidae > Galeopterus > Galeopterus variegatus. The sequence goes on along the minus strand of NW_007728537.1, from coordinate 223,576 downwards.
GCTGAATTGAAACTTCACAAGGGCCGGTTGAGGAGCTAAGATTTACTCACATGAAAATTCAGATCTCCCCTGGAGGGGTCACGCTGAAACTATTTCCATTCATCTGGGCTTTAGTTTGAATGAGTTTATCGGATACTTTCCACCTAATAATAAACTGAAAATGGGTTGGGTGTGGGGGTGGCTTTGCGTAAAGTAGGAACGGGAATCCATTCCAGATGCCGGGGTTGGAGCTGGGGGAGGCTACTGTGCGGTTTTGTTTGCTCCCTTTTGATGAGTTTTCTTGCATTTGCCAGTTGGCCAGTTAGGTTCCAAGTGTTGCACGGTTCGTCGGTGCTAAAATCATCAAGTTTCTTGCCCTGTAGTCAAGAGCCTGTTGCATTCAAGATTGGTCCTGAGAGAAGTTTATGGGTGTGCAAACAGGAGGCAGGCCCAGCAAACATGTGTCACCGGTATTGGGAGAAGGGGTGCTACAGTGCAGGGGGCCCCCGGATCCGATCCGGTGGCGGGCTCTGGTTGATGGAGTTGGCTGCAGGGTGCCAGTCCAGCCCCGTCCTCAGTAACTCAGACAACACTGGAGCGAGGGTGTGTGATGTGCACCCAGCAAACAAAACACCACCCAAACAATCCTGTCTGTTGTGTGTGAAGGTTACAAGTTTTCAGTTTCAAATCTGATGGTGTTCTTTTTCCCTTTTTTTCTTTCTTCTCTCTGTTTTCATTTGCCAACCTAAGGGTCTAGAGTGATTTCTTTGAGCCTAATGATGGGGAAGCTTAGAATGGGGCTATTATCTTTAAATACCTTTTGAAATACAACTCTTCCTGGTGTCTGAGTTAGATTGAACAGGGGTCAGATTTAAAGATGAAATATCTGTTATAGCAGCAGCAATAACAGCAGCTAGGCTGGTATCTGTGCACATTGGTTCGGGAATTATACGGATAGTCTGAAACAGCCTGACCTTCTAGAAACCCACTAAGGAATGTGTAATTAATAATAGTATAGCTGGTATGTATTGAGTGCTTGATAGGGGCCAGAAATGGACCTGGGTGCTTCTCATGTGTTACCCCATTTAATGAATTCAGACATACAGTAAGGTCGGAACACATAAAAATTCAGAAATACTCTGGCTGAAAGGCCCAACAGAAACACAACTGTTGCCACAACAACTGAGCACCGTGGCGATAGAAGATTTTGTAGTTAAGGTCCATTGTGAATTTGAGTTTTGTTATAACTTGAAAAAAATACTCTCCCATGTAACATCCCTTTACCTCTTAGTTTACTTTAGGTCTAGTTTATTATTGTAATAAACCATATTTCTTTGAAAGTATTCTTCAGTTTGCTGTGCTCACAATTGATATAGGAAATAGATTTCTCCCTTTTTCCTGAATTAATATAGTTTTATTCTATATTGAAGTATAAAAAAATGATTAAACTTCTATGTCCTTGGGGGGCTGTCTGGCATTGAAGGATGACTCCCTCCAGATTTTGAGCTTGGAGTCTTTTATCCTGTATCCTGGTGTAACGCGCCCCTTATTTTTCCAGGTAAAATTGGGGATTTCTGGCTGACTTCGGATGACTCCCTCCAGATTTTGAGCTTGGAGTCTTTTATCCTGTATCCTGGTGTAACGCGCCTCTTATTTTTCCAGGTGAAATTGGGGATTTCTGGCTGACTTCGTGGCTACTTGGAACCATGACAGGAGGACCAGAAAAAAGGTGAGTTGCGCATGGTAATCACAGCACAGCTGCATTCCCTGCGGTTCCTCTTGCTGGTGGTTTTTGCTCCTTCTTCAGGACACCCCCTTGCCCAGACATCCCTGACACCCCTGCAGGCCAGCCCAGAGCAGTGACTGCCAGGCAGGAGCCTCGCAGTTGGCCATCAGAGAAGGCCCAGAGAGTACAGGCTGAGAAGTACAGTCATTGCCATTAATTCAGGCCAGACTGTGTTCTCATGGCTTTTACTTGGGTTAAGTCATTTTCACCTGTCACAACTCTAGCAGGCAGGTCACGTTACACCCAATCTACAGCTGAGGAGACTGAAGTACAGTCACTTGTCCAAGGTTGCATAGTTAATTAGTGGGGGGGCCGGGATTCAAAGCCAGGCCTATATCAATCACTGCGGTCTATTGCTGTTTTGAGAGACAGTGAATTGTCTCAGTGGCACAGCACGCCGTGCATCAGCTCCTGATACCTGCCCTCTATACACGGAGCCCACTTCAGGGCATGTGCCACTGTAGGGCACAGAAGTCTTGCAGCACACAGGGAGAACCACCAGGCAGGTGACTCGAAGCCTTTGGGTCCAGGGGGTAGAAGAACAGGTGGATTGCACCTGCTAGCCTTCGGGAGCACAGAAACCGTCTGCAGGATTAAATGGGATATCAGAATGTTCTGGAATGCAGCCAACTGAAGTCTGATCTAAGAAAACAGGATGTGGAGCAAGGGGTCGCTCCCTAACTTCAGTAGCTGGATTGCCCGTGGCTGTCTAGACTCCACCATCCACGGCAGTTGCAGTTGTGGCTGTAAGTCTCAGGCATACTGAGCTGGAGGCTGAGAACCTGGGCATGTTTGATTAGAGGCAACAGATCATCTCTGTTTCTCCTACGGAGCCTGGGAGAGGAAGTGCTGTCTGATGCAAAGCAGGGTTTTGGAACTGGTCAGATTACGTTATAAATTTGTGGCTGTTGGTCTAGTGCAGTGGTAAAGAGCGTGAGCTCAGATGGCCTGAGTTCAAATCCAACTTCCACCGCTTCCTGGCTTTGTGACCATGGGCCGGTAACCTTTGCTTCTCCAGACTTTGGTTTCCACATCTGTCAAATGGGGATAATAAAGATAACCCTTTCCATGCTGTGAAGTGAAATGAGAAAGTACACAGTTCAGTGTTTAGCACGGTGCCTGGGCTGTATTAAGTGTACGATAAATGTCAGTGCCATGTCAGTGCCTTTTCTGTTTCTTTCTTTCTTTCTTTTCTTTTCTTTCTTCTTCTTTTTTTTTTTTTTTGGATCTTAGTAGCTCTGAATTTGTTCTTGGGTAAATTACTAAACCTCAGTGTCCTCATCTGTATAATAGTAATGCTAATCCTGTCCTCAGGGGAGATTGAGAGTTGAATGAAATAACACAAATCAAAAGATCATAATAGATTCTCTATCCATTAGATCCCTTTCTCAGTTATCTGTATCTCATTCCACACGGATCCAGCAGAAGGAAGGCGGCCAGTGGCTGTAACTCCCCTGTCCACTGAGTCCTGACAGTTATTGCACAGTGATTTTGACTCAGTCCTCCTGCCACTTCTGAGCCACCTCTCTGGCCTTGGCTTTTGCAGAACAAGCTGGGATACCCACAAGGGGCTCCAGCCTTTGGACTTCCAGCCTTTCCTGCCTATAGTGATCCTATCTGTGTCTCCCATAAGCCTCTTTCTTGCAGTCTTCCACATGTCACTTTCTGGTTTAACAAATCTTATTGTCCCAGCAGCCCAATCTCATTGGACACTCGATGGCATTTCCATCACTGCCCACGCATACTTGCATCCATTCAGCCGAGGAGTTCACCTGCTCGTATCCCGCCCCCAACGCTGGACTCTTTCTGTGCCCACCACACACTCTCCCTATGCCACCAGCTCTGTGCCTCACCTTCTTAATACCCCACGACCCCAGAGCCCGGTGAGCCCAATCTCATTGGACACTCGATGGCATTTCCATCACTGCCCACGCATACTTGCATCCATCCAGCCGAGGAGTTCACCTGCTCGTATCCCGCCCCCAACGCTGGACTCTTTCTGTGCCCACCACACACCCTCCCTATGCCACCAGCTCTGTGCCTCACCTTCTTAAAACCCCACAACCCAGGGGCCCCGTGGAGCTGGAGCTCCTCCGCCTGGGCTACGCTCTCACCTCCAGGTGAGAGGCGCTGCCTCCCCTGCTGGGGCCTTGGAGTGGGGTGGGGGTGGGTTCCTTGTTGCTCAGGTGTCTTTTTCGCCCCCCCATCCCATCTTCACTGCTCACCCTAGGATGCTGGGAGATAGACTAGGTGCTCAGATGACGGTGTCGACTCGCTGCGGGGGAGTGTGGGCCTGGAAGGAGAGTCCGTTGTTGGAGTTACTCGTCAGCCACTGTCTGGGTTTGGGTGACGGGGGCTGTGTGTGTGTCGGGGTGGGGGTGGTTAATGAGTGACTCCAAGGGGATTTCCAGGCAAATTGTGGGCACTGCCTTTCTGAAAACAGCACTCTCTGCCTTTGCCGGCCCCACTCCTTCCTCCCTAGGTGACCTCAATCCGCATGCCAGGTCACCCCATAAGATGCACAGCCCCTCCTCCCACCCAAATGGCAGCGATTCCCTCCTTTGTTTATTTGCTTGCTCGCTCATTCATTCATTCATTGAACAGATATTCACTGGGCGCCCACCACTTGCTGGGACTGCTCTAGGCAGAGAACAGGAACTGAGTGAAACAGACACGATCCTGCTTTCCAGGAGCTTGCCTTCTGCTGGGGGAGGACAATGCTAAACAGGAAAAAATAGTAAATAAGTAAATGATCTAGTACGTAAGAAGGTAATAGCGTTGTGGGGAAAAAAATAGAGGTAGGAAAAGCCGCTTGAGTGTGCTGGGCAGGGAGAGAGTGGAAGGCAGGTTGCCGCGTTGAGTCGAGAAGGTGACATTTGAGCACAGACGTGAAGGGGGTGAGGGCGAGAGGCACATGCACGTTTTGGGGAAGAGCATTTTGGGCAGAGGGAGCAAATCCCCGAAGGCCCCAAGCAGGAGCCCGTGTGGGATTTGAGAACAGGAGCGAGGTATGCTTGGAGCTCGGTGAGGAGCTGAGAGCCAGAGCCTGGAGGCTTCCGAGGGAACTGGGGGCCACTGCAGGGTTTTGAGTGAAGCACGTTGTGATTTGATTTATTGTTAAAGATGCCTCTTAGCCGGGGTTGGAATAGAAGCCCAGAGGAACGTGGCGGCTGGGTGGAGGTCCAAACACTGGGGCATTGCATGTGCATGTTTCTCTCTTTTCCCATCACACATACATAACAATAGAACAGCTTTTATGGTGGTAATGAGCTGAAAAGCCACATCTCAGGGGCTGCTCCTCAACAGCTCTGACCACCTAATTTCAGACAGCTTTTTGCATTAGAGCCGTGGCTTAATATGAGGTCATCCTCCTCTCCCCCTGCCTGCAGATTCCAGGCCCAACAACAAAAAATGGAAATAGGAAAAATAAAGGGAGTGGGGAATATGGATAGGAGGTGAGACACCAAATGCCCCCGTTCTCCTGTTCCAGCTGTGTTAGGGCCATTCTCGAGGGACACCTACAGTGACATTATCACACCATGGAGCAGGTAATGCTGCTCGAGATCACCCTTTGTGGTCTCCCTGAAGCTCTTCGGGGGCTCTCCTTGTCTTGCAACCTCCTGTCTTCCTCTCATCTTCCTCCTCCCTCTGAGAAACTACAGCTCGACAACTGCAGGGACGAATGGGATTGGCCATCGTTCCTCTTTTGTCTTTCCCATCCTGCGGCCACAATGGCCATCAGGTGGGGTAGGCTAAGTGTGCTCCAGAGCTCGTATCTGCAACAGCCTGTCTTTCTTAGAATGCTTCCATGAGGACTGGTCTTGGCGGTGGTTAGCAAATATCCCGAGATTGCGCATGACCTGCAAACTGAGCCTGTAAGGGAATGAACACCTAGTCCCCTCCTTTGGAAGACTTCTCCGTTGCTCATGCATATGGCAGAAGAGCTAGTTGAGGGCCATGATAAGAACTTCTTCTACCTGATGAAGCCTTAGACATGTGTACCCGCTCTGTTGGAAATGCCTAGAGACAAGCATATGGGCATGGGAGAGTCTTCACCTGTGTATTTCTCCCCAAGTTAATGTGTTTCTGAGTGACTTTGCCAAATTCCTGGGCAATGGCTCTGCTGGGGACACTTTCCTATCCAGTCCCTTGCACTCTTCCACCTCCAGACCAATGGCCAGAAATATGGGGCAGGACAGGAGCCTGATGGCTGTGTTCCCCAAGCAGTAGTCATAAATGGCAATATTACAATATTACTGACATATTGGCTTGGCCTACCTCCTTTCAAAGGACTGTCGTATTCACTACCTTATAGCCCTAAAGGCTCCTGTGTGAGATCATCAGGAGGAAGGACTATTTTTAGAGATGAAAAATCTGACGCCCAGGGACGAGGTCCATGGCTCATGTGTGCGGTGGGTAGGGGAGAGGTGCTGCGGCTCACACGATGATTTCTGTCATAACCATAATTGAGAGTGAAAAGCCGGGACTCTGGGAGGAAGGTGCAGGTCCGGGTTCTGAGCGGTGGCAGTGGCGGTGGTGATGAGCTCACCCAGGGACGAGAGCCATCCAGAGGCCTCACAGACAGAACTTCCCCTCAGGGTCCAGTTGTGAGTCACTATGGTTCCTGTCCCCACAGTGGGCCTCATCCCCAGGCTGTTTGCTTCACCCTGGGACATCACAGTCACTGGTCAGACCTCATGACTCACCTGGTCCCTGAAGCCAGCACGGGGGTGGGGTCTCTCTCCTTCTGGCATCTAGACCCTCTGTGCTATTGACATGGCTTGGCTGGCTGCTCTCTTAGATGCGACGTGCAAGACGTGTGTCCCAGGGAAGGCCCCTCTTACTCTGCAGAGGTCGCGCAGAAGCCACGGCCACAGCAAATATATTTCCAAATGCAGTTTGGAAAGTCCGGGGCTCCGTGGAGGTGAGATAGCCGCAGCCTTGGCTTTCTGAGCCCCGGGGGTGCTGTGATACCTGAGAGATGGGGAAATAGCTAAAACTCTCGGGAGCACAGTGTCGTCCCATCAAGACAAGCAGGGTTCACCCAAAAGGCCAACGGCTGGCAGAGTGTCAAATTTCCCACCACAGCCGGGGCTCAGCCCAGCTGTCACTTCTCGGTTTTCATCTTCTAAGGAAAGAAGTAGTGTCATCTTTTTGCAACCTGTCAGTCTCAACCTGCCCGGAGCCCCTGGCAGTGAGACACCAGGGCTGTCCCATCTGACGTTGTCTGTGTTGATTGTCTGTTTTGGAAACCAGGTAGTGAGAGGGACTTTCTGAGGATTAAAAAAAAAGTAAATCCCCAACTTATTTGGGGGAGGGCTTTTTTAAAAATATACATTGTTTATTTTCATGTTTTCTTTCTCTCTTTCTTACTCTCTTTTTATTTAAAAAAAAAAAAATTGTGGGAGACCATATGAGAGACGAGAAAGGCTTACCCCAAAGTGTATATGAGTTTCTTTTTTCAGTTGACGTTGATTTGATGTCTATTTAGGAGATTAGTCCTGAGAGATTTACTGCAGTGCCACTTTGCCAGTCTGAATGCCCAGAGCCTGGGCCTCGGTGGCCAGTCCTGTCTCTGTCCTGACATATAGTAGGGAAACGTGTTAACAGTCACAGTCGCGGGAGCAGTTTACCCACCTCAGTCCTTCCCAAGATCAGTGAGGCTAACTTACTGCATCACTGTCTTGTCCTCTGGCTCATCAGTTCTGGAACTTTGTACCTCTGGTCTTTCCGATTTCCACATAGGGGGCTGGGGAGGTAGGAGAGCAATATTTAGGGTAAAGGTCAAAGGTGAGGTGGACCCAACTGGACCTCAGGCCTGGGTGCCCGCCTATCAGGCCCTGTCTTTCTCAGACATCTCGCCAGGCTCCTCTTGGGACAGTTGGTTGGCTGTCCCAGTTGAAAGAGTTGGGGGAGAGGGCAGAGGGCAGAGACTGGGTCACTCATGGTGATGCTGTTTGGCCTAGATCACGGGGGCCAGCTCCACAGACCTGGAAAATAGGTGGGTCTAAGGTATGGACATGAATATTAGTTGGCCAAGGTGTGAGAGCCTGTGTGAAAGGGCCAGCCTCTGGGTGACTCAGTCTGCGAGCAAACTATAAAGGGGAAATGACTCACTTCCAATCCTGAACAAGAACTCCTAAGGCTAGGCCGCCGGCACCTGTCTGGGACGTGGTTAGTTATTAACGCTGCCAGTAAGAATGTCATGGGAACCCAATGCTGGCCTAGATGCCTGCAGGCAGCTTGACTTTTCACAGCCTGCAGATTGTCCACCTACCTTCCCATGGCTCCTCTCTGTCGGACCCCAAATGCAAAAGAGCCATCGGTTGGGCTGTTAGCTGTACAGCGTCTCCCCAGGTGCCCCTTCAGGGTGCAAATTCCACAAGGGAAGGGGAAGGAGACAAGGAAATGGGTTAATCAGGGGAAACCACAATCACTTTTTTTTTTGTCCAGCTGGAAGATGAGGTCTGAGGAGCCAGCCTGAATCTGGGCATTCCAGGAGGAGTGGGCTGTGGATGGGGCTGACCCTACCTGCTGGGCCCTGCATTCCCCACCCTGCAGATACTACCCAGAGTCCTGGCTTGTGCAGCTCAATCAGATCTGCACTGAATGCTTTTGGTGGTGTGGGCTGTGTCAGTCCTTGGACCCCACCAAATAGAAGCTCAGTCACCTCCCATGCAGGCCCTAGACCTGAGGATCATTATTGCATGCCCCACTGACCCCAGGCCCTGGACAAGGGTGGTGCTGCTTCTGCCCCATTCTGCTCTGAAGTCACCCGGCCACTTTCTGAGGCTGCTTGAGACTCTTAGTGAAATAGAGGGGCAGCTCTGAGGAGCCTCCTGGGAAGGTGGGGAAAGCTGTCTCTCGGAAGTTCAGCTGGGAGTCCAAGTCAGCCCTGTGTTCTCCTTTCTTTCTCCATGCTTGGAAAAGTACAGAATGGGCAGCTTCTCCCAGATCCCCAAATCATGCTTCACTGTTCTTGGGAGGAGGCCCAGCCTGGGGCATGAGCTATGTCTACCCCAGCCATACCCCTTTACTTCCAAACTGCCAAGCAAGAGCAGAAAGTCTGCTTGAACAGAAAGACATAGGAGTTTTAGTGATTCAGGCTCCCCAGTGTCCAGAAAGGAAGCCCAGGGCCCAGAGGGAAGAGACATCCTCTGATATCCATTACCACCTTTGCAAAGCTCTCCAGTGCTTGTGGGCAGCACGGAGGGAGTGGGATGGCATTTGCCTGCCTGGTCTATAGAAGGAGCGCTGGGCTAGGAACTGGGACATGTGCTCCCTGGGTGGCCCTGAGCAAGCCCTCCAACTGCTCCAGCAGAGCTTCCCCATCTGTAAAGTGGGAATAATAACAACACCTGTCCTGCTTACTCGACAGCATTTGCGTGAGGCTGGCTGAGATCACCGAGCATGTGACAAGGCTTTGGGAGTGGTTAAGGGCCACCCAGAATGGAGTTGAGGCACCGGGGTGCTTAGGGTGATTAGCCGCACAGCAAGTCCTGAAGTTTCTGCTCCCCTGGGAGGGTGGCTTTGCAGGCACCCACCTGTGGCTTAAGAGCTTCTTGGGCCTCCCACAGCTAACTCACTGCCTGGCGGGTGTGTTCTGTCTGGGCTCCAGCATGGACAGACAACCTGCTTCTGGCTGCTGCAGAAAAGTGCTCCTCTGCCTTCTCTCCTTTTCTTCGTGGGTTGGGCAGGCACAAAAATAGATCCCAGTGTCCTGTCCCTTAGATTTTCCCGAGGGGCCCTCCAACTATGCATTTAGAAACTCTGGTGGCGCTGAGTCCTTTTCGCAAACCGCATCATCATTGAGATGCTGATTTAGGTGTCTCCTGCCAGGGGATTTGTCCTAGTTTGTCACTTTCTTTCCATCAAAAAAGAGAGAGCCACCTAGGGGTGTCACATTTTCTCCCATAGTTCAGTATACCAAGGAGCTGCTCTGTACATAGTTGTTGAATATACAAGTACTCTAATTCTTAGCATTTACTTTTTCATGGCTATTTTGCTCTGTAGGGTTCTGTGCATTCATAGAAAGAAGGGGTGTTGAGATTTAAGGGGGCATCCTGATGGGGTCGTAAGCATCTGCTTAGTGCCTTTTCAGTGCCCAGCAGTGTGCTGAGTGGCTTGGATACAAGCCTTGCTCTCATAAAAACCAGTTTTGACCATTTCTTTCCATCTCCCACCCAGACCCACAATATCCTCTAAGTCTTCCCAGATAGGTGCTGTTTGCTTGCACACTTCAATGGTGGAGAATTTTCTCTCTCCTGAGGCTTCCTACTCTAACATTGGAAGCTCCAGTTGATGGGAAGTTCACTCATTTAGAGCGACTCCGTCTGCCTCTGGATGCTTCCATTTTTTGTCCTAGACAGTGAATAGGGCATGGGCGTATGGCATTGTGGCCGAATCGTGGGGTGCAGACTACAGAAAAGTTCTATAAGGGATTGACTTGACCCCTAGGACCTAGAAGAATCAGAGACCACCTTGTGGAGTTACTGAGCCTTGGAGAAAAACATGGATTGAAGTGGAGAGAGAAAGGAGCTGTAGGCCATCTGTAGTGGCTTGAGCCATGTCCCCTCAAAATTCATGTCCACCTAGAACCTCAGAATGTGACCTTACTTGGATATAGGGTCCTCGCAGATTCAATTAAGGATCTCGAGATGCGATCATCTTGGATTCAGGTGGGCCCTAAATCCGATGACAAGTCCTTAGAAGAGAAGTTGATGCAGAGTGGGAGGTGATATGAAGATAAAGGCAGAGATTGGAGGGATGCATCTACAACACAAGGAATGCCAAGAATTGCTTGGAGAAGCTGGGAGAGAGGCATGGGATAGATTATCCCTCCAGAAGGAACTAACTCCGTGATACCTTGATTTTGCTCTTCTGGCCTCCTGAACTGTAAGAGAGTAAAATTCCTGTAGTTCTAAGCTCCTAGTCTGTGCTAATTTGTGTTATGGCAGCCTTAGGAGACCAATGCACCATCCAGCCATGTGGAGCAGCGTGAGAGTAAGGAGATAGAAACAACCACATTTTGTGGGGGGCTGGGGAAACAGCCTTGAGTAGGGGGCCGTGGCATTGGGCTGCATGGCGAGGAGGCTGGACTGGTTCATTCATTAGGGAGGAGGGTTTGCAAGCCAGATGGGCCCATGATGCAGGCTGAGGGGTGTGTAGGGGAGAGCCTTTTTGCCAAGGATCTTGATGCTCTTAAGAGCCCAGAAAGGTACCAGCCCTGGATCCATGTCTCTGTTTGATCTCTCTTCACTAAATTGCCTCAGTTCCTGCTTCTCTGTTTATACAAAGGAATCAAACCGTCCTAAAGCTCATATCACCCTGCAAATAAACATGTAACTTATACGACAGAAGCAATTGCTTCACATTAGAAAAATGTATAAAAGCAAGGGAAATATTTAGGAGCCATGCTCAGTTATATGGTGCCAATCCTTTATGACTGAGTAATAGTTTGATATTTTATGGTTGTTTAGTATTTCATTGTAGGACTATGACATAGTTATTTTTGAACAGCTCTTTGATGTTTTCAGTGTATCTTTCTATTGCTATGAAATGAGGCTCTGTTAACAAACCTAGCAACTTTGTTCATATCTGTACTAGTTTTCTGGGGCTGCTGTAACATGTTACCACCAACTTGGTGGTTCAAAAAATTTATTTTTGTATAGTTCTGGAGGCCAGAAATCTGAAATGGATTTTATGGGTTAAAGTCAAGTGGTCGGCAGGGCTGGGTTCTTCCGGAGTCTCCAGGGGAGAGTCGCTCCTTGCCTTTGGTGGCTGTCTGCATCCCTTGTCTTGTAGCCCTGTCACTCCAGTCTCTGCCTCTGGGGTCACATCGCGTTCTCCTTTCTGTGGGCAAATCTCCTTCTGCCTCCCTCTTACAAGGACACTCGTGATTACATTTAGGGCCCATGCAGATAATCCACAATAATCTCCCCCATCTCCAGATCTTTAACTTAATCCCATCTGCCAAGTCCCTTTTGCCATATAGAGTAACATTCATAGCTTGCAGGGATTAGCACGTGGCTTTCTCCCCCAGGGGGAGCTGGGGATGTGTGTCATTACTCATCTTATCAACTTATCTAAGACTTTTCTCACAATAAATTTCTATAAGTGGATATATAGGAAAGGCAATATGCCTTGTATTAATAGGTTATATGAAAGTACTCAGTGTTAAGCAGATTGAATTGGTGTCTTTTTGTTGCTGTCCCTTTAAGAGCCTTTCCTAGCTCTTCTAGGAGTCAGATGGGATAGGGGGGCTGTGGATTGAAATCCCCATTACAGGAATCATTTAAAGTTAGCCTCTAGGAAGCTCGGGGCTAATGAGATAATTCCCATTAGGAGAGGAAGGAAATGAAGGTGGCCTGACATCCTTTCTGTCTCTAATTTATATGATTCACTGAAACCTCCCCCTCTTCCCCCTGGGGCCCCCCTCCTTCAGCTGCCCCTTTGAATTCTGGTTCCGCTGTCCAGCCCGGGCTCTGGTTTCTGCAAGTCCCAGCATGCCGACGAACCTGGGAAGGTTGCCTTCCCCCAGACAAGGCATCGGGCTCTCTTCTTGGCAGCTGTGCCAGAGAATCTGTTCTCTTGCTTCTGTCCTCTCTTTTCCCAGAGCCTCGCCCTGCTCCCCCTACCGCACCCCTGCCCCAACGGGGATGGGGATGGTGCCTGTAGGACCCAAGAAAAGAGAAAAGCTGTCAACAGAATGCAGGCGCGCTCAAGGGGACCCAGAGGCCAAAGCTGCCAAGATTTTGTTTGGGAAAGAAAAAGGAACAACAGGAGAACAAGAGAGAGAGAGAGCATTCTCTTCCTGTTTTGCTCTGCTGCCTACACTTTTGGTCAAAGTTCTCTGCAAACATGAAAATCCAGTTTGGGTCTTTAATTAGAAAAGTGTGAAGTCACCCACACTGCGGGGTTTTTGAAGTTCAGATCAAACCCTGGAAACACATCTGGGGGCTGGAGAGAGAAGAGTCCGACCTCCTTGGGGCCTGTTGCTATCAGCTGTCACCCGTTTTATTTACTGGACACCCTTTTTTTTTTCCTCCTCCAACATGCTGGGGGCAAGGCTCTGTGTCCCTCCTGTACTTATGGGTAGCCCCCACTCCCCGAGCACCCAGAAGGAAGCATGTCTCTTTCCTGCCTCTGGTTTACTTCTCTTCCTCCCCTCTGTCTCCCCGAGGAAGGACATATGGTGGAGTCTTCCGAGTCAGGGCCAAGGGCCAGAGCGGCTCTGGCCCCTGGGACAGTCCAGCAGCCCTGATGTGCCGTGTGGGTGGCCTGTTCTGTGAACTTGCTGCCTGACCTCCCAGTGCCTCTGAGAGCCCAGCTGCAGCCTTGGGTAACAGCCTGGCTCCATCATGACAGGAGGGTGCAGAGGCCCAGCTCCTCTCCTCACCTTGGCACGGGTGGCACAAGCTGGCCAGGCTGTGCGGGGCCAGGACCAGACAGACCAGACAGAGCCCCTGTAGGTATCATTTCCAGCTGGATTGGCCTCTCCTGGCTCTTAAGGCTGTAGGGTCTCCAATGAAAGAGAGAGAGACAGAGGAACTGGGGGTTTAAGAAAGGACACAAATGAGCAAGATGCAAGGGAGAGAATAAGAGGTGGATGTCTGTGCATTTCAGTGTTGAGTAATAGTTTCAGTTCATACTAGTTTTAGCTGTTTTGGAATAAAGCTTTTGTCGGTGGCTGAGCTGTATCATTCATGATGGGGGCTCCTAAGCCCCCTGCTCACAGCTCCCAGCTTTGTCACCTCTCTGCACGTGGACACAAGTTCTCAGAATTTTTAGGGGTGGTTGAGGGCACATGGAAGGAAGGGAGGCAAGGGTTGATCCAAAGGCTAAGAACAATTTTGTTGAATGAAAAAAAAAAAAAAAAGGAATAATGGGAGATGGATCTGGACTTTTTTGTATACCTCTAAGATATGGTTTATACCAGGACAATAACCATGGAAGTGGCTTAATGTCTTTCCTCCCTTGGAATGTGCTGCCTCTATTTTTCAACAGCGATAGTGCCATAGGGAAATAGAATAATAAGGACAAATACTGCTTACTGAGTCTTTAGTATCTAACTAAGTCCTCACAACAATACTACGATGGAGATAAGGTACTACTATTATCCGTGTTTTACAGATGGGTTAAAGAGAATGCAGGTAACTTGTCCACGATCCTGCACCTAATAAGAACCTGACCCATGACCTGAGCCCTGATCTGACTCCATGTCACTAAGCTATGGAATCTCCAGTGGGTTGTGCCTCCTGAAGTGTTTCCCCATTGGTAGGAATGAGAGTCCATGCTCTGTGTCTCTCCTGTACTTGTAAGATGAGTAGCTTGTGTTGCTAGTGATCGGGTCATTCATTCATTCATTCACTTACCTCCTCCATGCTAGATAGTAAGCTTGGTACCTTTAATGCAAAGAAGAAAAATGTGGCTGCTGCTGCAATCCTGCAGCTGACTGGCGACAGACCTACACCATGGGGCTGAGGAATATTCAGGAAGCAAGAAGCCTGCGGCACCCATGGACTGAGGGTGTGTGCTCTCTCTCTCCCATGTCAGTGGACAGTCCTTCTGGGTGACCCAGATCCAAACAAGTGTCTTCACTGCATCTTCACTTCAGACTGGCTACTGCCCCTCAAACATCTGGGTACACAATACAGCCCAGCAAGGGACTTCAGGGACCAGGTGAGGGGGACCTGGCAGCTTATCCCTCCCGAGGAAAGAGTGCAATAAATGATCTCCTCTCCAGAATCTCCTCCTTGGCATGATTCACAGAGGGGACAGGAGCTCCTGCATGGTCTCTAAGTAGCTGTTTTTTGTCCTCTTGGTCCTCATTGTTGCAAGAGGGCCAGGACTCTGGCCCTGTCCCCCATTTGTAGCTATTAAATGGGCCCTCTGAAGAAAAGGAAGAGAAAGGCCTTGTGACTGGCTGTTGGGTGGCCCCTGAGGGACATATTGCATAATAAGGAAAGGGCAGAAGGGAGTCTGGTACTGGGGGACCTATTATCTTTAAAGCCCATCTTTAGGAACAATCCACCAGGGATAAACAAGGGATCCAGGTCGGCTGGTTCGGAAGGGTCTTTGATCTGCCTATAAGTTAATGCTTTTCAATGGAGAACCGCAGAGCAGCCCCACCCAAGGCCTCGGAGATAACAGGCTGGTGCAATCGCAAACCACCGGCCTCTTGATAATGCCGGGTTTTATTGAGGTCTGGTTTCTGCCCAATGGGAACACATCCGGCGGGCATCAAAGGGAGCAGGCGTCACCTTGTGCAAAGAACCCTGGGCCCTCAGGTGTGTGGGTGCTGGGAAGGGTGCTTGTGTGGTTGTGTGTGCACAAGCATGCTCGTTGGCAGTTACCTTTCTGTAGATCAGAGGCCACCAGCCCTAGAGGGGCCTTGACAAGTCATGAACTCCATTCCCTTGTTCTGGCTGGTCCAGCTCCTAAGATGTCCCTGCAGATGGTAATTTATCATCTTAAGCATAAGGGTCACTTCTGTGTCATTTTGTCCCTGACTCTACATCCCAAGGGCAGTCAGAATGAAAAGTTTAATGGAGAGGTGAGGTGGGCATTCAGAGAAGACAACGCCTGAAAGCTTATCACTTGGGAATCTCAGACTCGCTCCTTTGCAGTCTTTTGAAGGTTTTCGCATGACATGGAATAAACTCTAGGGGTGTGTGTGTCTCACCTGTAATAGTGGGAGAAACAGGATGTAGGGACTGGTGGAAGAATAAAAGGGGGATGTCAGGTTGTGCTTTTGCAATGGAAGAGTTAATGGATGAACTGGTTGAGGGGTGGTCCTGGGGGAGGGGTCACCTTCCCCACTTACCCCAGGCCGTGCCTCTCGGATGTCTCATATTTTATCTGGGTCGTCAGGATGCTGTGCTTAGTGTATTGGCCTCTGGAGACCAGAGCAGAGAAACACCACAATACAAACAGAACATCTGGAAGCTTTTTAAGGTTTATTTTTTAACACATTTGCAACAGTCAGGACATTTGCACACGAGGTTTACCGGCTGGAGGGAACCCAGGGATTTTAATCAAGTGGGAGAGAGATTTTGACTTTGTGGGAAGGGGGAGGGGGCTTAGGGTCAGGAAAGGGAGATGAGAATGTTGGAAATGGCTGAGGCCGGCAGCAAAGTTGTATATTCTTTGGACTCACTTGTTGCAAACAGTAACCAGTTAAAAGTCCCTAGCAACATAAATGGGACCTGGAGTGGGACCTGGGTTCCTTGCCTCGCTGATACTGCTGGTGTGGAGCAAGTGGATTTCTTTGTCCTTGTCCCAAATGGCTGCATTGAGTGGGCTGAAAGAATAGAAGGCAGAATCCCCTGGAAAGGATGGGAAAGAGCCCATCCCTTTGTCCCTTAGCTTCTGAGAGACACACTTGGAGTTGGCTTTTTCCATATGCTTTGTAGACTCATACCTGCTCCCTCATCCTTCCATCTGGGCTAGCCAGGTGGGGCTGAAATAGGCAGTGGACAGGGAAGCTGTTCCATCCTGGTCCCACAGTGACTTGGTGCACCTAACCCATCGAAGCCTGGAAACTTCTTCCTCTTTCTTCTCTCCTTCTCACCTCCTTCCTTCATTCACCTCCTCCTTTTCTCCACCTCCCCTGGCCTCCCCCTCATGACAACCTGGATTTAATGCTTCGGGCCAAGGGAAACAAGGAAAAGCTTGGCTCAGCATGTCAGCAGGGCAGGCTGGGAATGAAATGATGAAGGGAAAAGACAGTCCTTGCAGGAGAAAGCATCTACGCAGGACTCGATCTTTTTTTTTTTTTTTTTAAGGAGTCACAGCATCAACTTATTCATCCCTTCTTTTCTCTGTCACTGGTTTCTCATCTAATTCTTCCTTCTTCATTCCAACTGAGTTATGGACCCATGGCCAAGTTTATTTTCAGGGCTACATGACCTAGCTGTGAAAGCTATCCTTGCTCAGAGTGTATCCTTGTGGGAATATCCTGGTTTTTTTTTTTTTAAAGATGACCAGTAAGGGGATCTTAACCCTTGACTTGGTGTTGTCAGCACCACGCTCAGCCAGTGAGCGAACCGGCCATCCCTATATAGGATCCGAACCCGGGGCCTTGGTGTTATCAGCACTGCACTCTACCGAGTGAGCCACGGGCCGGCCTGGAATATCCTGGTTTTAATGCCTATAGGGTTTACCAGTTGGAAAGAGAACTTAGGCTCCCCATTTCTAAATAGGCCCCACTGCCATATCACTGTCTTTATTAAGACAGTTCTTTTTGTCGAGTGAGCTAATGTTTATTGCACCTCGTGGGAGCCGGCTCATTGTGTGCTGTGTTTATTAGGGGAGGAAACTGAGGCTTTGTGTGGTTATTCATGTGAGAGACTGAAAGGTGTCCACCCTGTTCTTATGGGAAATGAGGTGACACAGCCGCCAGGAATTCCAGCCCATCTGGCAGCTAGGAAGGTTCCCAAGTCTACCCCAGCCACTCTTGTTACAGTTCCTGCTTGGGAACATTTTGTATGCTTCCCATGATCAGGATTCAGAACCTTCATCCAGCTTGGAGCAGACAGTTCCTCTCTGGACCTGCTGGCCTGCTGCAGTGGCTCTTAACATTGCTGCATGCTGGACTTACCTGGGGAACTTTAACTGCTACCTCAGGCCCGCCCTCAAAGACTCTGATTTAACTGGGCTGGGGCGAGGCCGAAGCATTGGAATTTTGAAAAGCTTCCGAGGTTATTCTAACATGCAGCCAAGGTCAAGAAAGAACACTTACTCTTGGGCAGTGTTTCCCAACTGGGGGCAATTTTACTGTGGTGTCTGAGACATTTTTGATGGTCACAACTGGGGTGAGGGGTGCTCTGGGTAGAGGCCAGGGATGACGCTGAACATCCTACAATGCACAGGACAGCTGCACACAACCGAGAATTATGCAGCCCCAGATGTGCCTAATGAGAACTCTTGCTCTAGAACAGTGGTTCTCACGCTTAGTGTGCATCAGAATCACCTGGAGGTCTTGTAAAAACACAAATTGCTGGGCTCCACTCTCAGAGTTTTTGGTTCAGTAAGTCTGGGGTGGAGCCCAAGAATTTGCATTTCTAAAAAGTCCCCAGGTAATACTGAAGTTGTTGGTCCAGGGCTATGCTTGGAGAAACATTGTTCTAGAATGACTCTGAATCCTGTTTGCCTAGATATATTGTATCCATTATGATTACTAGAAAACTCTAATACAATGACTTAACTAAGACAGAAAAGCATTTCATGACAAAAATCCAGAGGAAGGTTACTTAAGGCTAACCAGAGTGGCAGCTCTGAAGTTATCAGGGATCCAGGCTCCTATCTTATTAAACCATCTCAGTACATGACTCCCACATTGAAAGTGTCCCTCATAGTCCAGGATGGCTGCTGGAGCACTAGCCATCACATTCTCATTGAAAGCAGAAGGTAGTCAAGGGCTCCTTCCAGAACCTTTTGATCAGCCTCCCAGAAGTCCCACAATACTTCTGCTCATCTCTCATTGGCCAGATCTTAGTCATATGACCATATCTAGCTACAAGGGAGGCTGGGAAATGTAGTCTCTCTCTTTTTTTTTTTTTAAGTCTCTGCTGCCCCATGCCAGCCAAATATCAGTGTTCTCTTCCTAAGTAGAAAGGAGAGAATAGATTTTGGGGTGGGCAAGTAACAGCTTCTGCCCATATGTGCATGCCTAATCTTTCCTAAGAGTTATTTATTTGGCATCTGCATGCCAGGTGCTTTTCATGTATTATCTCATTTAATCTTAAGAGCTTTGCAAGGTAGATGATTATATTATCTCTATTTTGCAATGATGAAACTGAGGCTTTCAGAGATTAAACTACCTGCCCAAGTTACAGGCAGCAAATGGTATAATTTAACAGACCCCTTCAAAGCCTGGCCTACTTCTTCTTTTGCTCTCAGAGACCTGCCCTTTTTTCTACTGAGCCTGAGCATGCAGGGTGTTGGTTAGATCTTTCTAAGCCAAGTTCTGGAGCCCACCCCTTCTGTCCAACTCCATTCCATGGTAACCTGGATCCTTACTGCGACATCGTCTTCAAAAATTTATGGGGAAATACAGACACAGTATATACCCTGATTGACAAGGTTAGTCTCTTATTGCTAAATGATTACAAACTTAGTGGCTTAAAACAATACAAGTTTATTCTCTTACAGTTCTGGAGAGCAGCTTCACTGGGCTAAAGTCTAAGTTTCTGCAAAGCTGATTCCTTCTGGAAGCTCTAGGGGAGAATCCATCCCCTTGCCTTTTCTAGCTTCTGGAAACCACCTGCTTTCCTTACCTTGTGACCTCTTTCCTGATGCCTTCCAGTTTTTTGCTTTTGTTATCGTATCTCCTATTTCTGTGTCTCAAATCTCTCTCTGGTTCTGTCTTATAAGGACAGTTGTGATTGTATTTAGGGTCCACCCAGATAATCCAGGATGATCTCTGCATGTCAAGATCCTTTTCTTAATCACACCTGCATGGTCCCTTTTGCCGTCTAAGGTAACATTCGCAGGTTGCAGGAATCAGGCCATGGCTGTCTTTGGGGACTGTTAATCAACCTGCCACAGGAGCCTCTGCAACCCTTCTTCCTTCCTTGCCCCCATTTTTCTTCCATGGATTGTTCCAAAGACAGAATGAACATGTATTCTTCACTTCTGTCCGGGAGTTTTAGAAGAGGCCAGAAAGGAAGTTTCAAGGGCAAGGCAGCGTGCTGGCGGGCTTGTCCAATCAGCTCCCAGTGGCCATAGCAACAGGCATGAAAACATTCAAGAGGAAAGGGACTGGGGGTGGGAGGGGAGGATCCTGCCCTAGAGGTAGCTGTGTCACCTTGGCCAGAGTGACTTAACCTGTGGAGTGATGTCTACAGAGCAGCATAAACAGCAGAAACGGTGGTTTCATAGCAAGCTTCATAAACCTTCACTGTAATTCTGAGTAATCTTTGAGATCTCTAGGTGCCTTCTAATTTGTGTGTCTCCTATTGCCTTTCTCTAGGCTAACAGGGGTGTGTCTTTGGCCAAATGCAAATGCTATACCTAGAAGAGTTCCATGGGAGAGGGGAGGGAGGGGTTCAGCCTCCTAACTGCATTTTCCTTCTGTGTTGGTTCCCTCACCACCGACCCCCCATGTCCCCCCTTGGCTAGGTCTGCCATGCTGGGGTGAGAGTCTGGGGTATTCTATGTTTTGCTTTTTTATTTTATCTTGCAAATGCCTCACAACATTCCCCTCTGTGTTTCATGTCCCACTGCCAAGTGCATGCAGTTGCTGGGCAACAAGAAGGAAGTCCCTGTGTGATTCACCCAGGCTGCTGCCAATTAATTTGCTAGCTGCGTGCGTCTCCCAGGGGAAAAGGCTTCTCGTGGGCTCTCCCTGAGACAGCTCTGAGGGCCGCTGCCCAGGAGGGGAATGGAAACCAGAGAAAGGGTAGCAGAACTTTGGGTTTGTTTGGGGGTGTTTTCAGGTCCAAATGAGAGGAAACGTGAAGAGGGGCTGGGCAACACCTGGGGGGGACTCCTGGTTTCCTTGTTGACCCCCAATCAGAGAGCTACCCGGAGAGCCAGGGTGCCTCTGCGTCTGCACACTGGCTGCCTCTTCATTTTTTTATGTATTTTTCTGTAGGTGACCTTAAACTGCAGACTCTCTCTCCTTTCCCAGTTCTTCTCTCTACTCCGTCCCCCCTGGGCCCTCGCTGTGACATCCTCCATCTCTGGCCATCAGCACCTTCTCTCTGGGTTTCATGGTAGTTGCCTGGGCAAAGCCTACAGGATGGAGAGCCTCTCTGTACCAGGTGGGCTGTGACCCTCACAGATCTGTTGAGGGACGGAAGGGGGACTGTGGTTTCCAGAATGCCTCCATCATCCTTGGTGTATTTCCCTGTGGATGCTTGCCAGAGGAAACCCTTGATCAGTGCCTCTCTCCTATGGCCTGTGAGGGTGGGGTTTGCCTGTCTGGTTTATTTCTGTACCCATAGCATCTAAGCCAGTATGGTACTTGTGAGTACATGGATTTGTAGTTGCCCAAGTTATCCCTTATGGGCTGAGAGTGATTGCTAGAACCAGAGACCCAGAGAGCAGCCTCCTTCATGGGACTAGATACCTGCGCTGCTGAGACCAATAAATTTTAAAATGGGGAAGTCCCTTGAGAGCAATTGGTGATATTAAATATATTTGTTACTCAGAAATGAGGAGTTATTGGAGACACGGGGGAAACAAGGAAAATACAATGAGTTCAAGTTCATCTTAATCTATTTGCTGTCAGCATTCGGGAAAGAGAAATGTGTTTACTGTTGGCTTCCCATTTCCGCTGATGGGCCATGATCCATTCTTCATAAGTTCCTAATTAGTTGTTTAGGGAGGCACAAAAGCAGAGAGAAGTTCCAGCTAGAGTGAACACTAGGAATGGGAAACAGACTCCTGCCGTTCTGTACTGCGAACCCTGGCACCACATCCTCCTCAAGAGTGCTGTGAATAGTGCCTGCGGCCTCAGTTTACCTGTCTGTAAAGTGGGCGTTCTAACACCTCCACGCTCCCTGCCACATATCCCACCGAAATAAGAGTGACACGCTGAAAAACAGAATTTTCCACTTCATTTGGGCTGGCTGTATTCAGTGGTATTTTAAAAAAGTCATAGTCTGGGTGTAGTGGTGGGATTTGTATAGGAGGGTTCCTGGTGATGATTTCAGTAAACAGGGAATACCCAGAGAGGTATAAATAGGCTTTTTTTTTTTCTTAACTAAAATACTGCTTTTGGAAGTGCATGTTCATTCAGTAGCTAGAACATTATGGACCAATGATGGTAAAGTGATGCTCACCTATAAAGACATCTCTTGGAAGAGCAGAAGCCGGATTCTAACTCTTATGCTGTTTTTTTTTGATCCACAGGCCTGGAAAAGAGGACAGATAAGGACTGCTCTTCCTCACCCACACTTCTTTCCAGGAAGCTTAGTGGAGCCAACAAATGCCACCAGGACCTCCCTGAAGGACGTGGATAAGGTTGGACCACCTCTTGAGAGGCAGGAGCTCTGGATTCAAAGGCAAATTCTTATTTTGGAGAAGAAGAGACTCCTGGATTTGAGGAGACATCTGGGTAGAAAGTAAAGATCCTCACCCTGAGGAATAATCTACGTGTCCACCCGAAGAGCAGGGACATGCATCTCTGGAGGTGCTCTGCAGGAGGACAAGACTCATCATCCCAGACTTCGTTCTTCTTTCTTGTGGAAAACGTTTCCTCTGCTGCTGCCTGCTCATGCGACCCTACCCCCACCCCCTCCACGGCAGCCAATGGGCTTCCTACCACACCCTTCTTGCCCTGCACCTCCGTGTTGGCTGTGCCTTTGGACTCAGCAGTTCTTCTTATTTGTTCCATTACCTTCTGGCCAGATGCAGAGTGAATAGTTAACTATACTTAGGTCAAGTGGGATCTTAATTTTTGTTCCTGCTCTTTCTAAAGAAGCCAGTGTGTGTGTGTTGTGAGCAGCCTTGGAATAGTATTCCTCGTTCACTTGGGATCTGTCTCCCTAGGTTGGGGAGTAATGCACGAAGCTGTGTGGAAGTTGTCCAGGCTCTTGGACGTGAGGGCTGTTGGAGAAGGCTTCAGCAGGGGAGCTGGACCGCGAAGGCTGGCGTTCTTCATGTGCAACTTCCTTTGTTCGGATCACACACGAGTATACATCCAGAAGGGCAAACAATGAACGCCGCTGTTCATTCCAACTCTCTTCTATGACACAGATGCACAGTAGGCTCTGAAGACCCTCTTCTCTCAGGTGGCAGCTGGAGTCCATGCCAGATCATGAGGCTTCATGACAGATGAGACAGCTAGCAGGGTTGCCGGTGTTAATCACGGACCCCCTGCCCCCAGTGTGTGGTGAGGATGTACACACGCCTGACAACAGCTTGCGTCTTGTCTGTTCCTTTTACTCTGTAACCACCGTGTGCATGGTTCAGAGTACTTCCTAAACATGTCATGGTCAACCTTGTCCAGAATGAAGAGTCAAAGATGTTTGTACTTCCTTATTTCCAAAGGAATATAACGAATGGAATAATATGAATGGGCAGCTTGCTTTTGTAAAAGAATTTCAGCTTCCCTGTGTTGTGAATGTGTTTGTGTGACCATTTAATGATGTCGGTGTCTTCCAAGTGGGGTCCTTCTTAGTATCTCTTATTCACCACAAGGTGATGGAAGGGAACCTCTTAAAGATGTTATTGAAATTGAAAGATTATGGGCCTTCGCCTTCCTTCCTTGACACACAGTGATAGCCATTGTATTCCTTGGATTCCTTCAGGTTTCCGGGAACAGAGACCCACGGTATGACCTCCATGAATACTGGTTTATTCTAAAGTTACAAAGGAGTAAGGCAGACAGGAAACAGTCCCAGAGGCTGCCCAGCTGGCAGCCCAAAGTTGTTCAACCTTCCCAGTAGCTACAGATGGTTTCCAGGGATAGCAATAACCTAATATCGTGGTCTTCTTGACCCTCTGCTGAGCAGCAGGAGTCACTGCCCCTGACTCTAGAATTCTGCTGATGCGATGATGACTGACTGTCCCAGATTGCCCAGGACTAAGGGGTTTCTTGGGATGAGGGACTTTCAGTGCTAAGCCTAGGACAGTCCTGGGCAAAAAGGAGCAATGGGTCATCCTAGTGGGTGACTCAATGGCCCTGCCTCTACTTCTATGTTACCTACTGTCACTGACTAATGCTCCTGATTGGTTTGACCAGTCTCCATTCAGAGCTCTTTGTCTGGGCACTTCACTGGCCACTGGATAGCCTATATATGGATGCCATTGGGACAAGCACCAATCTTGACCAAAGCAGTTGTTTCCAGGATGGTAGGGTTGCATGATAGTTGATAAAAACCTTAGTGTGAAGAACCAGCAGAGACCACATCCTTCTGCAGACTGCTGTGGATAGTAAGCATGGCAGGCATCAAGGTGTCAGGGATTCCACTCCAAGGTTGTCCTACTCATAAAGGTGAAACTGACCACTTATTAAGAAATGGAAACTAACACGACCACTGGGAACAGAGGAAAATAGATCGTGGCATATGCGTGTGTGCATGTGCTTATGTGCACACATGCACACACGCATACACTATATAGAATAATAAGCCAAGAACAAAATCCTGCATCTTCATTACACAAAGAGCTAAAATCTTTGGGATGGTGTTGTCTGGAGAGCAGAGGAGTTGGCTAGAGGACATCCTGAAATTCCTTTGAACTCTAGAATCTTTTAAAATATCAAGGGCATGTAAATTGGGGCTAAGTATGTACTTTCTCCCTAAAGTCTCCTAGATAACCTTTGAGTTCAACTCAGAGAGTGTCGAGTGGGACCTCCCAGCCTATTCTTGCCTTTCCAGACACTGACTTTATCTGGGCTAAGGGAACGGAACTTGGAAGTGGTGGGGGAGGGACGGAGGAGGGGAGCATTGTGCCAGCTCAATTTTTTTGGTGTTCATGACAAGTAAGAACAATCTGAAGGCAAATTACAGGTTCTTTTGCAGGTTAGAAAAAGCCAGGTTTTCAGGATCGCATGGCATCCTGATGTTGTTGCTGCTTGTCAGGGGATCCAGCCTCCATCTTTCTGATGAAAGACAGGCATAAGCGTCCTCGGTGCTGGAACACATGGGCCTTCAGCTAATCCCACTCATCGTGCGTGGCGTGGCCACAGGGCGTAATTACATGCTAGGGTAGAGATGAGTGTGCAGACAGCCAGAGTCTGTTCCCTCATTACTCATGAGATCCCCCATGCACCTCGGTGTTTTCCCCTGTACCGACTCTCTCCACCTTCACCACCATTGGAGGGAAGCTAGCCCAGCAACTTGGGTGCCATTTTTCTTTTGTGAAAGATGAATGTGTTTCAGATGCTTCCTTCATTTATGTCTTGCATGCATCCAGAAGAAGTCCTGCTGTGTGCCAAAGGCAACAATCCCCCCACTCCTTTCCTATCTTTTCATCCACATAGAAACCCAGAATCCCAGAGGCTGAGTGGTCTAAAGCATCACTCTGCTCCAGATCTATCTCTGACAAATGCAGGAATCCCCTTTCAAACATCTGGCAAGGGATTGTCCAACCCTGGGGGAGGTAGCCTTTTTGGCAGAGTGGGAGAGAACAGTGAGAGAAGACGAATGATATTCAACCCAATGGGGAAGCTGGAGAATTTTAAAGAGCAAGTCACAGACTGCCAAGTGGTCACGAATGTCAATTTCTTAATGAGATTTTGAGCTAAATGCATTTTGCTTCTCCCCCACATCTTTCTGGATCCAGGTAGTATATTTTATGCTGGCAAAGGGCAGAGAGACAAGGTTTTTGTTTTTGTCTGAGTTTTTGTCTCAGAAATTCTCATCTTGGTTCCTTTTCTATAAAACGAGGGGGTTGGGCCCCCCAATCCCCAGAGCCTCTGCTAGTCCTGACATCCACGATGCTGTCCTTTATGATGCATAAACCATTAGCTTTCTCCTTCAGGTCTTAAAGATTTGCTATCTTTTGTTCCATGTTAGAATAGTATATTAGACATTGCCTAAGGTACAACGTAGAGTTACTTCACCCACGTGCTGAATGCTCATCTTTCCTCGTTCATCCTAAGCATAACTTAATTTCAAGTACCTCCCCTCCCCAATTTCGTTTAAGCTTCCCCATGAGATTTTTCCATGGCATTGGAAACTTGACCCATGAGAAAACTTTTATCTTCTTCAAATGGCCCTGGAAACCTGTGTGGGAAAATGTTAGAATAATGTTGACAGAAAGATAGGAGGTTCTCGTCGTGAAGCAAGTCCCCCTGCTCAGGAGGCTGTGGCTTAAAGGACTTAAGGGTGACTTTGGAAATAGCCCCTGACCTTGAATAATACCCATACATGCCAAGATGGTGGAAGGAGGCCTGAGAAGAGCCCCAATGTCTGGAAACCTGGACTCTGGTCCTGCCTTTGCTTCAACTTGCTCCAAGATCACGTATCAGTCACGCAGGCCTTTTCTCTGGGTCTCTGTCTTCTATCGGGCACAGGGCGGGGGGAAGTGGTTGGTTATGGCGATCCTCTAAGGATCAAGGCCTCTGGCTTGCCTGACCCAGCCCTTTCTCCCTTCGCCTTCTCTGCCCAAGTCGAAACAGAGCTGTCCTTGGAAGTCCATCACCAAAGAATGCCTCAAAGCTGTCTGTTTGCACTTGTCAGTTGCACCAAACGTGAGTGTGTTGAGCGAGAAGTCAAATTGACATACAGGCAGATGACAGGAGGGGTGGACCAGGGACAACTATTTACCCCCGGGTGACTGGAAGGGGAACAAAAAAACTGCCTGCTGTTTTGACCAATAAATAAAAGCTCCCGGGAGCTCTGCGTGGCTAAAACGGCAGGGGATTTATTAGTTTGCTTAGTGGAAGGCAAATATTAATTCTTAAGTTGACCCGTCCTGGGACCTGCCTTTTGGCTTTTGTATGCCGTCCGGCGCCGGTCACCGGGTACTCTGGGTTATCGGGTTCTGTTGAAGGGTTTTTCAAAATTGTTTTCCGTCTCCTTTTCTTCCTCTTTTGTCCACCCGTTCCCTCCACCTTCCACCTTTTCTGGTAACTCAGGTCTGGGCTTTGGAGGGGTGAGATTAGGGGCAAAAGACAAGATGTGTTGTCCTGCTCGTAAAACTGCTGATACTCAGGGCTCTGGCAGGCCTGGAAATGCTAATGCTCATGGTGTGGCAGCTCAGGGTCCCCGTGGGTCCCCTCCATCCTCTGTCCTGGACTCTTAACGTTAGGTTCCAGGCTGTAAGGCAAAGGCCTTGTCCCTCATTAAACTTAAAATGAGCATAATTATAAGCATTAGAAAAGAACAGATTACAACGGTTTCTAAATTGTAACCTTCCATCCTATGGGACTGTTCATACCTGTGACAGATGACTTCAGCCTGACATGTTGAAAGATGAACTGTCAGGGAGGGGCTGTGAGTGCTCATTAGGGCCTGACCAGGGCTTGTGACTTTCCATGGAGTCAAATATTGGACTAGAGGGGCTGGACAGCCACCACCCAGTCTATCCAGTTTCCAAGTACAAGCTGCAGTGAAAATGAACTTGAAGGAATATTCTTTGCCCTTTGCTTTAAACATTCGCAGTGCAAGCCAGTCTGTTCCAAAGCACTGCGGTTCCCAGGGACTCAGGTCTTAGGGGTTGTGCTGGCTAATAGCTACCATCTTTGGGGTACACGCCTTCCCCATGTCAGACCCTCAGTGCCCTGTTCCAATTCCACTCCTGGTGACTGTCTATGAAGGGTGTACCTTATTAGTCTGCCTGGGACATTATAGTTCCCTGCCCATTACTCATGTAGCCAAGAATTGGGAATGTTCTGGAACTGCTTGATTAAGAAAGTTCTTCTCATATTCCAGCATTGATTTTTGATTGAATTTGACATGATTTTTAATCCTTTGGCAATTCTTTGTGGAGGAGATTATTTTTTGAAGGGTAGATGTTGGGCACCGAGGCTACTGAAACCCAGCGAATCCTTCGAGGCTCATGTCAAATGCTCCCTTCTCTAGGAAGCCTTCCTGGATTTCTCCTTTCTTCTCCGCAAGTTGTCTTTTTTTTTTTTTTTTTTTTTTTAAAGATGACCGGTAAGGGGATCTCAACCCTTGGCTTGGTGTTGTCAGCACCACTCTCAGCCAGTGAGCAAACCGGCCATCCCTATATAGGATCCGAACCCGTGGCCTTGGTGTTATCAGCACCGCACTCTACCGAGTGAGCCACGGGCCGGCCTCGCAAGCTGTGATCTCTCCCTTACCTGTTCTTTTAAAGCACCTGGCATCTGATAGGTACTCAAAAAATGCTGGTTTCTCTTCCTTGACTGCAGCACGTATCTCATTTACTGCACTTAACACTGAACTTGTTTTGGGTATCTCCTTTCCCTCAACTTACTCTCTTTTTGTCTCTCTCTCTCTGTTTCTTCTAAAAGAACAGGAACTGGGTCATTTCTTAGTCATTGAAATTTATACCCAAAATTGGGCCGAGCCCGTGGCGCACTCGGGAGAGTGCGGCGCTGGGAGCACAGTGGCACTCCCGCCGCGGGTTCGGATCCTATACGGGGATGGCTGGTGCGCTCACTGGCTGAGCGCGGTGCGGCCGGTCTCAGAAAAAAAGGAAAAAAAAAAAAAAAAAAAAGAAAAATTTATTCCCAAAATACCCAGTAATGTTCAGGATGAAATGGCAGCCACCGTGATGGGCATTTCATGTACTCCCTCTTTTTGTAATCAGAAAACAGACTCACAGGGATCAATTGCTTTGACCAAGTCTTCTATGGGAGAGGTGGGATTCAAAACCAGGGTTGTGAATGATCTCAAGTTTGGAGTTCATAAAGTTGCAGCGTGAAGGCTTTTCCGTGGTAGTTGTGCAAGAAAGATGTTAACTTTTCCTATTAACAACTGTGCATATCACCCAATTTTTCTGTTTTTGCCCACTATTAATCAATAAAGTGTTCCCTGAACAGCAAAGAAAATTTGTTTATTGCTTGATTGGTTGGTTTCCTTCCAGAAACTTCAAATAGAATGTGTCTCATTTTTGCCAGTTATTTGAGACTTAGGTTCATTTTTAAGGTGGGAAAGAAAAATATAAATTCAAAAGTTGAGATCAAAATTTGTAAAGCATTTCACCCTAATAAGGGGAAATACAGAAACAAACAAACACATCTGAGATAGATCCTGCTCTCAGGATCTTATTTACAGTCTGGTTAGACAAGACCAGAACATGTAAAACCATCCATCATATTTGCAAATGAATTCATGGTTAGTATAACTGGAGAATCTGGGTGAATCATGCTACCTGCTCTTTGACCTAATATGAACTTTTCCAGCAGGTTGCAGGCAGAGAGTTGGCTATTGTTGGGCAGGTCTCTTGCCACGGGGGCTGGACCTAGGTTCAAGGGCTTACCACCCGGGGTCCAAGGCAAAGGTAGGAGAGACACAGCTCCAGAGGAAGCAGGCCCCGGGAGGAAGAGCCGGTCCCTATTTGCTCTCTGAGTCCTTGAATGGAGAAGAGCAGAAACGTAGGCAGAAGCTTCACCTCCTTTTGGGAAGAGACTCACTGAAAGCTCCCCGCTCCTTCCCTCACACAAACAAGTAAAATAAGAGTTTGGACCAAGAGGATGTCATCTGTGGTCTCCAGGAAGGGTGTCAGACATGAGAGAAATGATATGACATTCAGCCAAGAAAAAACAGGCAGGTCAGGGAATAATAAAGTCCAGTGGTTTTACAGGACTTTACAATTTTAAAGCTCTTTGCAAAGCTTGTCATTTGAATCTCAAGACAATGTTGTGAACAGGTATTGAGACCTTGCTTTTCTAGATGAGGAAACTAAGGCTGGAGAAGGTTTGGTGATTTGCTATAGAGCACACCCCATAGGCCCCTGTCCCTAAGTGCAGTGGGACTGTTTCTCTTGGTTATGGCTGTTGTTGTATTAGTCACAGTAAGCTGCTGTAACAAAACACTTCCAAATCTCAGTTCTTTCCTCAGATGGTCTCTGTGCCCTGACAGGAAGAGGAAATGTCAAATGGGAACCTCTTCCATTGCATCTACATTGTCCCCATGTGAAATGGCATCTCTGATCCTTCTGGCTGGGGTTGTTTTGTTTGCTATGGGGGATGGAGCTGAGTTGCAGACACTGGCCTCAGAACAGGGACTCTCCCCGCTGGGCATTCATAGTGCTATGTTAGTCTTATCTGACTCTAATACAAGGGGTCTTCAAAGAGTTCATGGAAAGATTTGTATTATCTTTTCATTCTGCTTTTCCATGAACATTTTGAAGTACCCTCTGTCAGTCAAGCTTTTTCTCCCAAAGGCTGAGTTCTCTCCAGAATCTGTCAGTTTCATCTACTAGCTAAAGAGACCCTGCAGAATACTCCACTAGACATATCCATTGGGCGCTGAAGCCCTCTTTTCTGCCTCCTCTCCTGGGGCATTTCCAAGCCTGGGGGGGCAGGGACTCTTTTTCATGCACAAATTGTCAGGACCCAAGCTCCTTTTGTCATAAGGTACCACCACCTGTAGGGGCTTTCTCCTCCCCTGCCAGCGAACAGGGAGGGAGATTTGTGTGACTGGACATGCACAGGTTCAGCTGCCTTGGCCTGGAAGGGATACCTGTCACTTCTGCTCATGTCCATTGGCAGGAATTGGTCCCAAGGTTCCACCTTGATGCAAGAGAGCTGGGAAGCATACAGCTCTGTGCAGGAAGGGGTGGGGAATGTGCATGTTGGGGAGCACTAGCAGTTTTTGCCACATAAACCCCTGCTGGGATGACTGCGGTGGAGCTTTCTGGTCTTCATTATAGTGATCATTGAAGCCCCTGAGTTCTGGCCTTCTGGATGCCCCATTGTCCCAGGCCTGGGTGTCTGGGTTTGGAGCTTTTCTATTATGAATGTCTGGGACTTTAGGACTCCTGGCCAGGTCAGTGATGCTCAGGGAGGCCGGATAGAGCAGCGCTAAAGAGGGAAGCCTCCCTCAACAAACAGCCTGGGCCTGACCTCTTCAAGGACCTCCAGAACTGCAACCTCCAGTGCGTACCTTAGATTCTCCATGCCTCAACTTCCCTTTCTTTAAACTGCTTCCTAGGGTTGTTGCAAGGTTTGACTGAGTTATCGCAGGTGTACCACTTAGAACGGTACCAGGAACATGGCATTCAATCAACGTGGGATCCAGTTTCATACTCTGAACGTGGAGCCACATGGGCCTATCTGCCATAACCTGGCCTCAGATGGTCTCTGTGCCCTGACAGGAAGAGGAAATGTCAAATGGGAACCTCTTCCATTGCATCTACATTGTCCCCATGTGAAATGGCATCTCTGATCCTTCTGGCTGGGGTTGTTTTGTTTGCTATGGGGGATGGAGCTGAGTTGCAGACACTGGCCTCAGAACAGGGACTCTCCCCGCTGGGCATTCATAGTGCTATGTTAGTCTTATCTGACTCTAATACAAGGGGTCTTCAAAGAGTTCATGGAAAGATTTGTATTATCTTTTCATTCTGCTTTTCCATGAACATTTTGAAGTACCCTCTGTCAGTCAAGCTTTTTCTCCCAAAGGCTGAGTTCTCTCCAGAATCTGTCAGTTTCATCTACTAGCTAAAGAGACCCTGCAGAATACTCCACTAGACATATCCATTGGGCGCTGAAGCCCTCTTTTCTGCCTCCTCTCCTGGGGCATTTCCAAGCCTGCAGGGGAGCCCCCAAGCCAAATGGCTTCTTTCTGTTTCCACACCCAGATTTCACATCACACCCTTCCCTGCACACCCCAGAGCACATGTTCCCCTTCTCCGACCCCCTGGGCTGGGCGTGGGCTCTTATGACTGTGAGACCTCAGTGGCCGAGGATCCTGGCACCAGCTCAGTGTTCCGTCTTCGGCTCTCCTGGCACCAGGAGAGAATGGAAAAGCTGGTCTGTTTACAGGACATGGGGCCAGAAGAGCATTAAAAAAATAAGGAGCAAATAAAATGCCATAAACAAATTTCCTTTCCCGTGAGGAGCGCTCCTCTCCCCGTCCTGCAACACATCCATTTTTCTCATGTGTTTGGATAAACTTTCATCCTGTGCAGTTACCGTTCCCAGGGAGGGTCCGCTATTTCCGCTGGTTATTTATTTTGATTTTGATCATTCCTTTCCCTTTTGAGCATCACATAGCTACTAGTAAAGAAAACATGTTTCCTAGTGGAGCAGAGGCAGCGACTCTCTGCTGCCTTCCCTGGTGTCTTCTCCCCACCAGGCCTTCACCTCTGACTTCCCTGGAGGGTGTGGACATGGGGGACCTTTTGCCCTGGCTGGCTGGATGCTGCTTCGTAGCACCGGTTGAGTGGGAATGAAGGACGGATGGAGGTGACGAGGGGAAGAGAAATGGTTTCCAACAAAAGCTGGAGCAGATGCAAAGGGGTCGTGCGGGGGTGACCCTCTCCCCGCATGAGCTCTTCGCCGTGAGTCCCCCTCGTGAGTTTTTGTGTGAGCAGAAAGCCACTGGGCTCACGTTTCCTGACCCCAGCAGGTAGCTCATTGTAAAACAGTTCATCCAGAGGGGAAAAAATACCTTGTTTCAGCATTTTAGTTTTGTCTTGCTCTGAACCAGACTTGAGAGAAAGGGAATGGATGGCAGCTGCCTTTCCCCAGCTCATAAATACACGTGACTGCAGGAAAAAACAGGAACAGAGCCCACCTTCAAACAAGTGTTGTTCTTGTTGGTAAATGCATTGTGTGACCAGGAACCCCTATTTGCATATTTTAAACTGCTCCCCCCCACGCACCCTGCACCCCCTTTGCCCTCTATGTTCCTTCTGTGTGGGGTGGGGAAGATGTAGGTACACCCCACGCTGACAGTGAGAAGCATCACTAATTCTCACTTTCTATTTAAAATTAATTTCACTTTCTAAATGCCTTGCCTTTGCCTGATTGGGTGGGTTGATATTCTTGGAGGTGCTGATTTCAGAGAGGCGGTGAAGAGCAGGGTGGCACTGACTCATTGACAGGTCATAGAATCGGGTTGGCTTCAGATTCCTTGAGATTTAACTCAGGGGAGGCCCCAGGAAATGGCTGGGGTGGAGGGCGGGGTTGGCTGCACCACTGCCACTTCTGGGTGAGTCCCCCTCTGCCCTTCCAGATGCCGGTCCTACACCTTTCTTCCAAAGATGTTTCAGAGCTGTCACAGGGTCCCTCAGCCTAGGCTTGCTGCCTGGGCTATGAGTTGATGATGTGGGGACAAGAGAAGCTGCTCAGTATCCCCTTTGGGAGCCCCGTCTTTCTGCAGCCTGCAGGGTATGATTTTAATTTCAGAGGGTGAGAACCTCATGAACAAAACCTGGTTGACACTGGAATGATTCCTGATGTGCCTATTAATGAGTAAAACTCACAGATCCATGTGTGTGTCGTGCCTGAATCCGAAAAGTGCTGCTGGCTCTGTACCTGGTAGGTATGAGCTTTGGGTAGACTTTTCCAGAAGCAAGGAGGAATGTCTAAGGAGCTACCCCCAATCTGGTGCTCAGGTCCTTTTGAGAGCAATGGGAGACTCTAACTTAATAAAAATTATTATTCAACAGTCCAGTGAGGTGAGAGAGAGAGAGAGCTTGTGTTCTCAGATCTCTGTCTTGGGAATGCTGAGGTCCTGGTGGGTTAATTGAGCCACCCAACCTCCCACACAAGTTCATGATGAGCTTTGGCTGGAGCCAGGCTTTGGGTCCTTTAGTTGCCTCCAAGGGCAGATGCAAGGAGAAGAGGCCAGAGAAAGCAACTGGGATGCCTGGGAGGGAAGGAGGGATCCAGGCCCAGCAAAATGCTACAGAAGCAGAATCCATTTGCAGTAGCTTCATGCCTGCCGTCAGGGTTGGGTGCCCCGGGGTCAAGAATGCTTTGAGTGAGAGGCCCTGGGGGTGGACCAGCCTCCCTGTGGGACGCTGGGCTCTCCAGGGAGGGGAAGACTTCCTCCGGGCGGCCGCCCCATTCTCAGTTCCGCTCTATTTAGAACACTTTTTTTCAAGCAGATTGCTGAAGAGGAAAGCATTCGTCCAGCCGGGGAAGTGGCTTTCTGAATTGGGGATGCGGGGAGACAGGAGAAAGACAGGGACAGAGCAGAAGGGAGCCTTCTCCTCGCCTTTCTCTGTCTCTCCCCTGCCCAACATCCTTCTCCTCCAGCCCATCAGCCCATCTCTTGGGCAGACCTTAATGGGGGCAAAGCAGAAGCATCTGAAACTACTTCTATGTGTGCAAGGTGAGATGGGCAAGGGAGATTTTTAATTCTCTGAATCCATGCCATAGAAAGCCCTATTGCAGTGACACCCCCCTCTGCAGCGTGTGTTGTCGAGGAGGACTCAGGACCCAGCAGGCCAGGCTGCCTGGGTGCACAATGGCATATGATGGGATTCTTTTGGGAAATGTGGGCGGCCTGGATGCAAGGCGACTCCCCAACATCGCAGCGGTATTTGTCAGTGCAGACAGCATAGGAAGTGGTTGACGTTCTGCTCACCAAGACTTGGATAATCTCCGCCCCCCTCCACCAAAGAGATAGCTTTGTTAGATACAGATTAGATCATTGCAAACTTTGTAGGCCGAGAGGGTTGTGGGTGACCAAAAGATTTCTGAAAACAATGTCTTTAAAAACTCTTCCCAAGGGCCGGCCCGTGGCTCACTCAGGAGAGTGCGGTGCTGATAACACCAAGGCCACAGGTTTGGATCCTATATAGGGATGGCCGGTTTGCTCACTGGCTGAGTGTGGTGCTGACAACACCAAGTCAAGGGTTAAGATTCCCTTACCAGCCGTCTTTTAAAAAAGAAAAAAAAAAAACCCTTCCCAAATCCCTTGTCCTCTCTTTAGCCATGGTCTTGCGAGAGAAATTTGGGGTCTGATAAATGGCTCCAACTGGTCCTATGTGGGCTCACTTTGGAGCCCAGTGGGACAGGTGGGTCTGTGCAATGGACTTCGGTTGGCATCTCGGATGTCCCTTCTCCATAGAATTCTTCCTTGAAATGGATCATAGTCACTGACCTTCCTGGCCAAGGCTATTTTGAGAACAATGGCAACTGATTTGGGGGAGCTCTGGAAGCAGCCAGAGAGTTGGGTACCTACTTGTTGCTAACAGGCTTTATTTCTCTGGCCCTCCT
The DNA here is from genome assembly GCF_000696425.1 of Galeopterus variegatus. Lineage (NCBI taxonomy): Eukaryota > Metazoa > Chordata > Mammalia > Dermoptera > Cynocephalidae > Galeopterus > Galeopterus variegatus. The sequence continues at coordinate 189,251 of NW_007728537.1, read as the reverse complement.
AACAGGCAAGATCCTGGTCATGTTGGTACGAGTGCCAGTGGGAGGCTTCCTGCTGAGTTCCTGGTAGCACACAGCCATCGGTGACCAGCAGATATTCAAATGCACGAGATGCTACATTCCTTTCCAGCTGGCCAGCTTTCTGGCCTTCTTGAGCCCCTAAAGACAACCCATAGGGACTTTCTGATTCAGGATTAGACCCTCCCCGATGTCTTCCTAATACCAGGAGAGCGATGGTACTGAATTCCAGCTCCACTGCTTGTTGGCTGTGCGATTCAGACAAGTTACTTCCTATCTTTGTATCTCGGAACCCTCCTGATTAACCTGATGATTGTGATAGCACTGACCCCACTGGGTTGGAGGGAGCGTGGTGTGTGTCATCTCATGTGTGAGCAGTTGTTACTGTCATCCCTGACAAAGTCTCCCCTCACCTTCCCCAGGCGGAAAGTATCACTCCTGCATCTGGGGAAGAACTTCCTGCATCTTGGAATTCCAAACTGTGAAGTTATGAGGAGAACTGTAGGCTTGGGAAGGTCTGGGTTTGATTTTGCTATCACCACGACTGTGTCTTCATTTGTAAAGTGATAGGTTTGTGCAGCCAGGGGTTGTGTCTTACTTTTCTCTGTCATCCAGTAGGGGCTGAAATAACATTTGTTGAACTGTTGCCTTGATTCAGACAAGGGTTCCTCCCTTGGTCAGTGGACAAATCCTCGACTGAATAAAACCACATCATTTCACATCTCACTTGGTGGGTTCCTCACTAGCCCCTCTGGGTCGTGGTGGGTCTGGAAGGTCTTCTGGGCTGGCAACGATCATTTAATGGCTGATGTGTTAGTTCGTTTCTGTTGCTTATAACATAAATACTTGAAACTGGGTGTTTTATAAGGAAAACAAAATTTATTGCTTACAGTTCAGGAGCTGGGAGATCCAAAGTCCAGGGAACACATCTGGTGAGGGTATTGGTGGTGGCGACATTGACCCAGGGGTCTCACATGGCAGAAATGGCAGAGCAGAAAGCAAGATCGTTCCTCATGCACTCTCTTTTTAAAGCCCTCAGAACCATGCCCTGACCACCATTATTATTATTTTTTTTTCCTTTTTTTGGTCTTTTTTCGTGACCAGCAACGGATTGCAACCCTCAGTGTCGCGCCCGTACCGGACCGGGACCGGCAACGGGATCGCAACCCTCGGTGTTGCACCCGCACCTCGCTCAGCTAGTGAGCGGCTGGTCTGTATGTGGGATCCGAACCCTCGGCGGGAGCGCCACCATGCTCCCAAGCGGCGCACTGTAGCAGTGCGCCACCAGGCCGGCCCTGACCACCATTATTAACCCATTCACTACAGCACAGTCCTACAATCTAATCACCTCTTCAAGGTCCCGCCTTTCAGTTGCCTTAATAGGATTTCCCACCCTCAACAGTTACAGTGGGGATTTAAGCTTCAGTGAGATTGGGGCAGAGGCGGGCAGGGAGGGCAGGGGTCATCCAATCTACAGCAGCTGATGACCTTAGGAGACATCTACAGGCTTCAGCCTCCATTTTCACGGTTGAAGTAAGAAGAGCCTTGTATTCACTTCTGATCATTATTGGAGTGATTTAAGGAGCACCCAGAAGACCCCTCCCTTAAAATCTGAAATGCTGGTTTTTCTGTTCAATTGAGTGCATGAGTTATCGCCCTCTCTTCAATCCCAAGTGGAGAACACACTGGACTTGATATCGAAAACCTGAGCTGAATATTGGCTTTGACCATGCGGTAGAGTGCACAATCGTCCCCCAAAATGCTCATGTCCTACTCCCTAGAACCTGTGAACATGTTACCTTACATGGCAAAAGGAACTTTGCAGACATAATCAAGTTACAGTCTTGAGATAGGAGATAATCCTGGGGGGCCCAGTGTGATTTCAATTGTCCTTATAAGAGGGAGGTGGGAGGAAGGGGCCACTAGCCAAGGAATGCAGGTGGCCTCTGGAAACTGGAAAAGGGAAGGGAACAGATTCTCTGCTAGAGCCTGTGTAGGGAGCTCAGCCTGGCTGACCCCTTAATTTCAACTTGTGAGACCCATCTTGGACTTCTAACTTCCAGCATTGTAGGATAATAAGGTCGATTTGTTTTAAGCTACTAAGTTTGTGGTCATTTGTTAGAGCAGCAAGAGGAAACTCATACAGATCCTAACAGCTGTGCCTTTTGTAGTCCTTTCTCTTTGCCTCTTTGAGCTTCTGTGCTTCAGTGATGTGAAGAGAGAGGATGAGGGTCAGGATGACTGCTTCAGTCCTTTTGAGCTGAGTCCTTGAACAATTATGCAGGTGGTCAGGACTGTGGTTTATGTAATGCCCACAGGTGCCAGGCCAGACAGGGTGCGTGGGGACTGAAATCCATCCATCCCAAGGGTCACTGCCCCCACCCAGAATGGTGTGTCCTATTCACCCTCCACTCCCCCTGCACAAGGACATCTGTGCTCACCAGTCCTGCACCCCTGGGGCTGGGTTGGCCCCCAAAGAGCTATACATGCTGGAGACTGGGATGGGGGCTCCAGCACATCCATTCATCCTTTATCTCCCTGTCTGCCAGGAGGACAGAGTGGCCAGAGGCCCTGGAGCAGAAAAACTGGCTGCAGAAGGACACAGTCCCCACAGAGTTGCTTGGGTTCAGCCCCGAGTAAGGTCATTTCAAGCCGTTTCTCACTGGGAGGAGTGATGCCTCTTATCTTAAACCAGTGGTTCTTAACCAGGGTGATTTTACTCCCTACCCCACACCCCATGGAGAATTTGCAAATTCTGGAGGCACTTTCGGTTGTCACAGCTAGGGAAGGGGGTACTATTGGCATCTAGTAGGTAGAAGCCAGGGACGCTGCTAAAAATCCTACAATGCACCAGGACAGCCCCCACAACAAAGTAGGATCCAGCCCCAAATGTCAGTAGTGCCGGGGTTGAGAAACCATGTTTGAAGCCTCTGCGGCAGCATTAACCGAGCCCTCACCCTGCTCCCCCCCCACCTTCTCGCCATCACTTTATTTACCAAAGGGGAAAAAAAATTTGTTATTTTTTCCAAGTGCATTTCCCCCTGTATCTTATCAAGAACAACCAAGTTCAGCACACCCTTGATTAGTCACTTCCATTAACTGTGTTTATTTTGTGGTTTATTTTTGAAACGTGGTCTCCTTTTTCCTCTTTTCTTCCTTGCCCACTAGTGGGGCGGGGCCAGCTTTCTAGCACAATCAAGCCCACACCTTCCTTAATCGTCCTCCAAGGAGGACACCTTTCCCCCCCTTCCCTTCCTTCACCTGCAGCTCCTTGAAGTTCTCTTAAGGTGGCGATTGTCACCTTCCCACTTATTTCTCAGACAGGCTGTTAAAATCCTTTTTTCTTAGTGACTCCGTTGACCCACCGACCCATGACAAAGCAGAGACATTATTCATGTTCCATAAAACCAAATTATTTTGGTGGCTTTCTCCATTGAGGCGGGGGCAAGGAGATTTTTGAGCAGGGGGTGCCTGCTGTTTCTCTCCACCTCTTCCCTCTTGGCTGCAGGACAGTCTCTGGGTTAGATTTAAGTGTTCCTGACTCAATAAAGAACTGATGCCTGTTTCTCCTCACCCTCAACCCCCTCCCTCCTGGTCAGAGGGATTTCAAGGTGGATGGCTGAGTAACAGGTATTGACAGGGACGCGCTGTGCCCGTTTTGAAGGGTCTTCATCTTTGTTTGGACAACACCCATCTGTCCCTGCCTCCTCTTTCTTAAGTTCTAGTAGTCATGGCCTCTCCCCTTCACCCATGCAGTCCCTCTGCATACTGGTGGGTCTCCTTGCTAGCTTTGTCCGTAGAAGTAGCCCGATATTTACACAGAAGCACTGGCCCAAGAGTGCGGTGTGTCAAGCAAGGGGCATTGGAGACCCGGAGCACCCCTTTCCCCCTCCTTCCTGGGACATTTATTTAAATACCACCAGGGAGTGGGTTACTTTGGAGTATTTATTTGTTTAAACATGGGTGGTTCCTAGAGAGGAGAGCGTTGGGTTTCGAGGTTGGAAGAGGCTGCAAATGGAGGTGGGTGGTCTGGAAATAAGTGAGTGGGGGTGGGGGGGGGAGACCTGTGCGCCTTTTCACGTTCATAGGTGGAAGTGCGGAAGGGCGACCTTATTGTGACCCAGTGGGGCTTCTGTGTTTAGACTCTGAGACATTTTTGCAGATTGTTGAAGAACGTTTGGAAATGGTTGGGCAATTCTTTAGGGGCAGTAACTCTCACTAATTTATCCGGAGGGCTTTGATGACTATCCAGGTACCTTGAAGAGGAGCAGAAAGGTACAGGATGGATTGGTTCCCACTGCAGCCCCTCCTCAGGGATTGTGGAAGATTCCTAAAAAGCTGGGTGTGGTCGTGGAATGGTAAGCCTCTTTCTCCAAAAAACTTGAATTATTGATGAGAATGAAGGCTGCTGCTTTGTGTCCTAGGACCAACCTCCTTTCTGGGTTGAACTAGCCAGAAAAAATCTCTCCCGTGAGTTTTGAGTTTATGTCAGCCCTGACTAACAGGGCTTGGGGTTTTGTATTAGGCAGGTAATTGTCAAAAGAAAACCCAAGATGTAGGGAAAACCACAGGTGGAGGTGAAATCGCCACTCTCTGACAATAGTATGCCAAAACCCAGAGTAGTGCAATCTAGCATCTTGTCCCTCAGGTCCCTCTAAAGGTTGCTGAGTGCAGAATTGGAAACTGAAGTGGAAGACTTACCATTAGCCCCACAGATGGAATGCTGAGAGACTGTAGAATGTTTTGCCTGGAGATATATTTTGGAGAGAAAACACCAGGGAAGGTTTTGGAGACATGGCAGAGCACAGTTAATGACATCGTTAAATAAATACTAAGAGATAGAGTAGTGAGTGATTATTCTCTTATGGCTTACCAAGGGAAAAAGGAGATGGGATTAATGGAGCCATGCAGAATTAGGTCAAACACCAGAAATCATCTCTTAACACTGAAAGTTACAGCACTGAGAGGCTGGAGCATCACTTTTTTAAAAATTGGGGGGAAAGGAATGCTTTTACCAAGTCCCACATACTGTTCCCTCAGGACAGAGAGATTGTCACTAGATTAATAACCCCTGAATGCCCAAGGTGGGATGCTAGGTTCACAGCCCAGGAATCAATTAGAGACCTTGTTAAAAATTAATGATGTGCATACTGAAGTGTTTAGGGATGAAGTGTCCTGATGTCTGCAGTTTACTTAGACGTGCATGAAAAAATGAGTTGGATTGATGGGCAGGTAAATGCATAGACATGTTATGAAGCAAACATAGCAAAGTCTCGACAATCAAGGAATCTAGGGGGTGGGTATAATATTTCTATACGTTTAAAAAATTTCAAATAACATGTTAGGAAAAAGTACCAATCCCTGGGCCACCCATGGTGATTTTGATTCAGCGAGTTGGTAATGAAGTCTAGGAATTTTGTAAGCTTCGCAGATGATTCTGATAATGAGCCAAGTTTGGGCCTCTGTGGAATAGACCCATAGTCCTCAAACTTGAATGTGCACATGAATCCTCCAGGGATTCTATCAAAATGCAGAGTCTGAGTCAACAGGTCTGGGGTGGGGCATGACATTCGGCATGTCTCAAGCTCCCAGGTGATGTCGATGCTGTTAATCCATGAGCCACACCTTGAGTGCAAAGAACAAGAGGCCTCTATTCTTTCCATCGATGTAGCCCACTGGGTCTCAGCTTGGGCTTCACATTGGAATCGTCTGGGGAGCTTTAAAATATATTGATGCCTGGGGGTGTCTTACTACCAGAGCTTCTGGTTTAATTGGTCTAGGCTGCAGCCCAGGCAATAGGATTTAAAAGCTTCTCAGATGATTCGAACGTGTAACCTCTGATTTAATGTCATGAAGTGAACGTGTGGCATATTAAATTGTAGGAAATGAATTTTTGCACAGAAAGACACTGCCAACCTCCATCACCAGGTGTGCAGGGGTTTTTCCAGTAACAATGGCTTTTCCAATAACAATGAAAGCTTCAAAGTTACCTCCTCTCCATTCTACTTAATTCCCTTCATAATGAGAATGATTAACAGCTAGCATTTATTGAGTGTCAGGCACTTTACATCCATTAGATCATTTAATCATTACAGTAACCTGGTGAGGCAGGCATTATTATCAGATTTTACAGATGAGGAAAGTTAGCTTGATTGAGTTAAGTGACTTGCCCAAGAAGACACCACTAATAAGTCTTGCACAGGGACTTGAACTAGGTTCGCCTGACTTCAGAGCACATTTTTGAACCATTATATCATTCATGATTTACGCCAGGGGTTGGAAAAGTACAGCCCCTGGGCCAACTCTGGCCAGCTCTTTCTATAAAGTTTCACTGGAACACAACTATGCCCATTCATTTATGTACGATCGATGGCTGCTTTCATGCTACAGTGGCAGAGCGGAGTGGTCACAGTAGAGGTCGTATGGCCTACAGTGTCCAAAATATTTACTACATGGCCCTTTACTGAAACAGCTTGCCGACCTTTGAAGAATTGTTGAGGTAGCTTGCACAGGGCGAGGGTGCAATCCTTGGCTGAGCTCAGAGCAAAAGGGAAAGCCCATGGGGGATGAACTTGAACCCACGGTCACTGCAGCTCCAGTTTCTGCTTGCACATCTTCATTCAATCTTATGGCCTGTGCTTTACTCTGAGGGTTACTTATTTCCTCTGCACATATTTTATTTTGATGCCAAAATTTCTGATCTGTTTTCTTAAGGGCAGGAGGTCTTGATCCCAAAGCCTGGGCCGTCACACAGCTCTCTGTAGAGTGGGGTGAGGGAGGCCAGCTGCCGGCCACCTTCCGCTCCAACACCGTGGGAGGCCTACGTGGAACAGCTCCAGCCCCGCTGCTCCTGGGAGGTGTCGGCAGCAGAGGCTTCCGTCCCATCCCATCAGCCATCCACCGAGAAACCCTTTCAAGAGGTCAGGAGGGAAGAGGCGGGAAGGAAATGCCAATCAATCCATCCATCAAAGCCCCACCCTCCTGCGGCTTCTAGGCCAGTCTGAGCATCCTTGACCCACCCCCAGGGGCCGCGGGAAGGGCAGGCCGGGAAGTGCATTTGGTAATGATTCTAGATTTCCTGTTTGGTTTCAGTCCAGGGGGCTTTGGGATATGCTAACTTGTATTATATGTGTACACATGCACTCTACATTTCTCCGAGCCTCTTCGTTTTTTTCCTTTGCTACGTTTCCTCCTCTAGGGCTTGTTCGTGTTTTTTTTTGTTGTTGTTAATTGGTGTGGCAAAGCCATGGAGCAAGTTCCCAGCCCCCATCAGGAAAATGTGTGGACAAGGAGAGGGATGAGGTAGGGAGAAGCCAGGATCCCCTGCCTAGATCCCAGGGGATTTGGCCTGTGTGCCAGGGAGATTCTGTCCCCCTGGACATGCAGAATGGGAAAGCTGTAAAAAGTCTGTTTAGGTAAGCAAACATTTATTTAGTGCCTACTGTCTGCGTGGGATAGGAAGGCACAAAAGAAGGAACAGTCTTGCCCTCTAGGAGGTGAGAGAGTAGCAAAGACCCTTTGCTTGGCCAGTCTTTAGTCAGGCTTCTGGATCTCCTGCTGTGCCCACCTGTGCACTACCTTGTAAGATCCAGTTTTAGCAAAGAAACCTACTAAGTCCCTTTAGCCAGAACCTCCCATCCTCGATATCTGATCAGGTTCCTCATTCCCCACCATCCCCCGGTGTGATGTCTGGTCACCCTGGCCTGTCTCCAGCAAGAATCCTGTTAGTTGGCTTTAGCCAGAAGCCCCCTAACCCCAGATGTTTCCTCTCAGTAATTTTCCATTCACTGACCCCCACCCTGCCCCATGGCTATAAATTCCCACCTGCCCTGCTGTATTCGCAGTTGATCCCAATCTCCTCCACTGTAAGACCCCGTTGCAGTGGTCCCTGTACCTATCAGGATGGGATGGTCCTGAATAGTCTTCCTTACGGTACTTTAACAAGTGTTATTGAATTATTTTTTTTAATGGGGGGGTGGAGGGAGAGAGAGAGTCAAGGAAAGAGAGGACTTCAAAGTAGTTTGGTAAATGCGATGGCAGAAACAGGTAGATGGAGATGGGAGTGTGTGGGCGCGTCAGGAATCCTTTCTCAGCTTTCATTTCCAAGTGGGACTGAGCCTTAGTCATCCAAAGTGTTAAGAGCACCTCTCACCAGGTAATAATCCAAGAAATAATAAAACCCAGCATTACTGCCAAGCCCCTTAGTGCTGCCTTGTGTCTCCAGCTTTCTGTTACCTGGCAGGCTGGACCACTGTGGGTAGCTACCATGCACTCCCTAGAATACAAACCCTGGCCTCCCCGGGGCTGGCCAGCTGGAATCCCAGTGCTGCTTTAGCCTGGGGGAAGCTGGGAGTCCAGGTAGGAGGATCCTGCACTTCTCCCATTAAAGAAGGACTTTGATTACTCCAACAGGGAGAACAGAGGGCTCTCCCTCAGCGCCTTCCAATATCCTCCTCCCTTGCTGTGTCCGCACCTTCACCTCATCTTGAATGAGACAGAATGTGTTTTCAGCTGGGTCCTTTCTCTTCCCGAGTTAGACTGGGAGTGAGGTAGGGCTCAGTAAGGTGATTGTGGTTGTAGGACTCGGCTCAGGTCTGCACCTGAAAACATCAGGTGGTGGTGGGGAGGGGAGACAGGACAGACACAGAGTCCTCACCATCCAGTCATGGCTGGTGGCTTGGCTTACACCCGCTGATCATGCAGCCCCAGGCTGCGGTTGGTTGCGGTGGAGCTGCGGGGAGCCCAGCACCCAGGACTGCAACTTGGTCTGCCTTGCAAGATTCTGCTGCATCTGAAAATCCCTCAAGGCCAGGCTGCCTGCATTATTCCGCCATCACCTCTGGGATTTCAAGCTGGGAGGGGGGAGGATTGCGACCCCTTTGTCATCTCCCTCCTATCCCCTCTTACCTGTTCCAAGTGAGATAAAAATTCTTCAGCAAGACAGCACAGTGTTGGTGTTTTTGATTCGTGTGTGAACTCTGCACCTGAAGCACTTTCAGAGTGACCTAGGCGGTTTATGAACCCTCTGAACTGAGAACAGGGCAGGAAAATAAATGGAGTGCTCCCGTGATGAAAAACCAATGCCACGTAGGAGCTCCCATCTGGCTGGTGTGCAGCGTGGAGCCTTTGGAAGCCCCCAAGCTTGAGAGCACTGCCCCAGGCAAGCAGCTCATGGTGTCTTCTGCCTTCACGGTGGAGCCACGGTCCAGGTGTGCTGGGCTCTGCAGCTAGAAAGGGTCCAGCGAAGAATCTTCTGAAAGTGCTGGGAGATCCCCCAGAAATGAAAAGATCTCAGAAGTAGATGGAGTTTTCATTGCTTTGGTTTTGTCCCTCTGGTTTTCCATCCAGAGTCCCATTCCCTGCCCCAACCTTGTATAAAGGAACACTACATTTATCATTTTGCCAGATAAAGATTCTTTTTGAAATGTGAATAATCATCTCTCAATTTATCTTTGGAAAATTTGTACACACATAAGTATACGTATGTGTGTATGTCTGCGTATATGTATATAGCATATATACATATATACATACTGTGTCAAGAATTTTACAAACGAGTGAAGCCCCCTACATAAAATAATAGCTGGCCCATTGATACATACACACTCTGTGTTCTGTAGGGTGACCAACTCATCCCAGTTTGCCTGGGATTTTCCCGATTTTAAAACTGAAAGTCCTTTGTCCCGGGAACCTCAGACCTGGAGATTTGGGAAGGCTGGTTACCCTAGAGCCAGTCATTTTAAGTCCATTATCTCAGATCTTCATGATGACAGTGGAAATCAGATGATGCTTTTACAGATAAGGAGTTGTGGAAGGTCACACACACAGTACAAGGAGCCTTGCACTTAGGCCTGACACCAGGACCATGTGTTTTTCCGTAAGGACATAGACCTTGCAAATACAAATAGGGAGAGCTCCACTGAAGGCCCCAAATGATGGATAGTGGGATACCTGGGGTTGGAAATAATCATCTTTCCAAAGGGAGGGGAGGCCAGGAGGAGAGTGTTTCTCGGTGGTGTCTCCTGGCTGGGCTCAGGCAGCTCAGAGATCTCCAGCTTTGGGTTCTAGGAAGGATCAAGGACTTGCTTCAGGCTGGGTTAACCTTCCAGATGGAAAGCCAGCTGGGCACCCATGTAACTCCTCCGTTTGGTCTGGTGTTTCCATTCCTCTTCCTGCTGTCTATTAGCCCCACTGAGGTGGTACCAGAGGAAATGAGACTGGGGAAGTGGGAATTTGCCAAGAACTCCCCAGGAAGCTGCAGACTGGACTCCTCTCCTTCCTGTCCCCTCCTCTCCACTTCCAGCCCACGCTCTCCTTGTCCCCCAGAGGTTTCCAAACAGGTTCTCCTTGCCTGTCTGCCAAACCTGCTGGGGCTGCTGAGCCTGCGAGGAGGAGACATGCAGAAAGATGGAGAGCTAATTACTGTTTTCTCTTCTGCAGGCCCTGTGGCATTGCCAAACTGGGATTCCCATTCTGTAGGGACCTTAATCCTGTGCTGGTACCTGGCACAGATTCCATCTTGTTCATGATCACGGGCTCACTTCCAAAACATCTCCACTCCCCATCTCCCCGACCCCTGCCACCACACATGCCTCACACAGGCCACACATTTCAGGTGGCTTTGAAAAAGAGATGGTCATGTTTCACTGGGGCCCCTGATTGCCAGAGCTGAACTAATAGGAAATCAGGCCAGGCCATTCCATCCATGAAGCCATGAGAGCAGGACCCCTCTTGGGAGTTTCCTACTTTAAAAAGAAAAGGGTAGCAGAGGACTGGGATGTGTATGGCCCGGAAGACAGAGGGTCATTTACCCAGTGGAGAACAGGAAAGCCAGCAGGAATCAGCCTCAGAAGAATTTTCCTGGGCTGCGGTGTCCCATTCTGAGGGAAAAAGCATCGATCGTACTCACGCAGTTGGGTCCCCTAACACCCCCGTCCCAGTGCCATTCTGCCCCCCAGCCCGTTCCCATTGAAATAATGATAGGTTAGGCCTGGCCTGGCTGTGTTGCCATGACAACCGCTCTAATTTCTCTTAATCCCAGTGTTCCTTCCTAAAGGGACCTCCTCCAGTCCTCACTCCCCCCTGCAATGTGTTTTAATTGTAATAACTCCTGGGTTTTGGGGAGGTAATGACCATGTGTGGGGAGCCGGCCTTGGCCTGGCTCCATCCCCAAAGTTGCTCCCCCAGTGGCGCCAGGCAGCCCTCCACCCCCCTAAAAGGAGTCCCCGAGGAACCCAGGGCAGGCCCGGGCAGGGTCTGCCAAGGGGGTCTGTAGCTGGCCTGGCCTCGACACTAATGTACACAAGCAGGGGGTGGGGGTCTTGGCCCTGCAAGGTTTATGTCCTGAGGACATTTTATGGCATGCCACCCCTCACCCCATCTTCATGCTCTCGCCTGCCTCCAGGCATACCTTGAAGGGAATCCACACGCTACTGCCTTGATCCAGGCCAGGGCAGGGACCCATGTCAGTGGGGCAGACACCAGCTCTCCATATTAAATGCAGACAGGGCTTTGGATCCAAGGAAGTCATTGTCTTCCTGGTAGGACAGCGTTTTACAAAACCATTTTATTAGTAAAATAACTTTCTTAGGCTTTTCACTAAAAAAAAGATTAACCCCCAAATTCCAGAAAATACAAAAAACTTCAAGAAGTATAGAGAAATTGGCCGTAATTCCCTAACCCAGAGGGTCATGTGCAATCTGCAAGTTGGAAGGGCTCTTCTCAGATTCTTAGGGAATTCTGAGATGTTCATCCTCACCAGCCAGCAGACTATGGACTTCAACATGCATGCAAATTGCCGGGGGTCTTGTTACAAATCAGGTTCTGAGTCGGCAGGCCTGGGTGAGGCCCCTATCTTGCATTTCTAACCAACTCTCAGGGGGTGCCCAATCTGCATAGCCACAGACCACACTTTCATTGGCAAAGGTCTAGAGCAACCCTGTCCAATAGAGCTTTCCTTGGAGATGGCAATGTCCCTTAACTGTGCTATCCGATATGCCGCCACTATCCTTGTGAGGCTGTTAAGCTGTTGAAATGTGGCTACTGCAACTAAGGAAGGGAATTTTAAATTGAGTTTAATGTTCATTCATGTAAATTTAAATAACCACATGTAGGCTGGTGGTTATCATATTGGACAGCACAGGAAGTTCTATTTTTTTTTTTTTTTTGTCTTTTTTTTCCCATGTCTGGCAACGGATCGCAACCCTCAGTGTCGCCCCCGTACCGGACCGGGACCGGCAACGGGATCGCAACCCTCGGCGTTGCTCCCGCGCCTCGCTCAGCCAGTGAGCGGGAACCGGTCTGCATGTGGGATCCGAACCCTCGGTGGGAGCGCCACCGCACTTCCCAAGCGGCGCACTATAGCAGTGCGCCACCAGGCCGGCCCACAGGAAGTTCTATTGATTGGGGCAGGTCCAGACCTTGCTAGAACTCTCTCTGCAAAGAGGATGCAGACTTAGATGCAGACAGCTGCCTGGTAATCGTGTGCCTTGGATCTGCCACCCAGACCCTCCCCTCCCATTAACCGCATGCTGGGCAGACCCGTCTGCTTTGTCTTCTACACATAGAACTTCTCCCTGGTTTCTGTCTTGCTTAAAATGGACTGCTAAGAAGTAGGCATGAGATCCGATGGCCTGGCTTAGAAATAAGAACCTAAAGCCTGACCAAAGCCTGCAAAAATCTGCACATACCCAGCTTCTTTGGGAAACTAGTTACATCCAAAGCAGTGCTGAATGCCCAGGGACCACTGAGGACTATCAGGTGCTGTCTTCTGACCTTTTCCTCCTAACAACATTGAGACAGTTTTTGATTGACGCAAAAGCACTGCAGAAGCCCTTGGTCCACGTCTGCTCCTACCAAAGTCCTCCCGGCCTGCGCCTTTCCCATTCACACGCTGAAATATTAGATGTTCAGTTGGGAGTCCAACTGCAAAATATTTCTGAAATTGTGTGTGCATTTTTTTTTTTCTAATTTAATGTGCCAGGCAAGCCTCCCTGTAATTAAAACCAGAAACAAGGACCAGACTTAGACAGAGATTTGAAGGCTGTAAAATTCTAGGACAGGTTTATGTAAAGCAATTAAAAAGGGAGTTAAAAATTGTTAAAAAATTAAACACTAATTACTTTTTTTTCTCCTCTCATTCCTGCTGAACTGTTTTGGCCGTGGAGCTCGAAGAAAGATATAAAAAGGAGAAAGTTTTGCCTCGTTGCTGTAAATCATGTTCAACAAATGCTGCCCTGCATTTTGCAGCCGACCCCATCTGCTGTCAATTAGTCTAAATCATGCCTTTTCAATTAAAGTGGCTTAGGGAAGTCTGGTAGCAAAACTGGGGTGTGTGTGTGTGTGTGTGTGTGTGTGTGTGCGCGTGTGCGAGCACGCATGTGCATCCATGTGTGTGTACGTGGGGAGGGGGCCAGTGTGGTGGTTGTGGGGAACAGGAGAAAGGAGAAGGCTGATTTCAGGCTGTGAGGTGGAAACATCTTTTAAAAGGTGTGATCCCATTTTAGTGTTTTCCATATAAAACGGGGTATTATTTGCAGTGCTGTGGGGAGCAGGGATGGATGGAAGCAGAATTGAGAAGGTGAGCCTTAAGAATTGGAAGTCAATTCAGTCTTGTGAGCCTCAGCTCAAACTGAGCTTGCTGCCTGGATGGTGCCCATGGGCGCTGGCTGGGGGCTGCCAGGTTGGGGATATTCTGAGACCATCGTGTTGTGAGTGTCTAAGGAGGGACAGGAAAAATGGCTGCAGCATGGGGATTTGGGGGTACACAGAGGCTTCCTTGGAGGGACAGTGGGTTAAATATTGGAATCAGGTGACCTGCAGAAATTCTGCATTCTGGTGGAGGCCAGTAAAGAATAAGGGAGGGGAAGGTGCTATTGTTTTTGAAAATAAAGAGAACTTTCAACATCCTGAGATGGTCTGGGCGTGGTCCAGGCAGGAGATAAAAGGAGGGTACAGTTTCTAGGGACCTTATGGGGGTATCTGGGTCTTACCCTGGGTTCCTGTTTAGAGTCCCCCAGGCCACATGGGCTTTGTCCCAGGGAAAATTCAAGTTGAAGGGTGGCTCACCTAGGGGCCAGGGTGGTTTTGGGGAGGAGCCACTAGATGGGAGTGTTTGTGTCTTTGCACGTGGGACCTCTCAGTGTGCTCCTGTGCCAGCCTCTGGCTTCCCAGCCTGTGATGATCTCAAACTTTCCCAGCTCCTGGCTCCTCCCCAGGTTCGTCAGGTGAGGCTGCACCTAAGGGACAGGTGAAGTTGCCCTTGACTTCCTGTGTCCTCCTCGCCCTTGAAGAAGAAAAACATGCTTGGCTTTATTCAGCGTGGATGGAGGGATTTGTGTTCTCTACGCCCATTCATAGTGGGAGGGGAGGGAGATGAGGTGTGTGGTCTCCTGATGAGTGTTTATCTGCAGTCCCTTGCCCCTCCTCTGCTGCTTGTCTCAGCTCCCTCTGCAGCATTGCCCTGAGCCATCAGCAGCCTGCCAGGAGACCTGCTCCCCAGCTGGGGTTTAGGGCGGGGGATTTGGTGGAGGAAGGTTTGGTGACTGGAGCTGGGTCTTTGAGATTCAGCTTGATGTTGATATTAACAATAATAATAGCTAAAATTTATGGGATATTTACAGTGTTCAAGCACTGGCCTAAACATTTTACACAGCATCTCTCATTTCAGACACTTGCCCAAGGTCACAGGGCTCATAAGGCAGAGGCAAGATTCAAAGTGAGGTCGCATGAAGTGTACTCCCACAGGATGCTGCCTCTTACGATGGGGGGCTTCTGAGAACTTCCACGCTGTCTCCTGCTATGCTCCTCAACTGGGGGTTTGAGGAGGGTGTTGGTGACAGAAGACCACCCTCAGAATTATTTAATGATGGTCTTGGATATGACTGATGGAGTACGGACTTGGGAGTTGGTCACACCTGGATTTGCCTGCCAGCTGTGCCACCTACCGCTTAGGTGACCACCACCAAATCACTTATTGTTTTGGCCTGTCCACAAGATGGGGTTCAGCACACCCTCCCTGGAAGGGTGACACTGGATGTGTGCTGAGTGTGCCCAGTGTGGAGAAGACACTCCCTACACATTGGGCTCCTTGCCTTGCTTCCTGGTGGCCTGATTCCATGAAGCTTGACCTGGTTTCTCTCTGGCTCTCGGCCTATGATTTCCTGCAGGATACAGTTACAGGTCTCTTTCCAAGTGATTCACTCTAAACAAGACCCGGGTGGGACGCCATCTGCAGGGCAGGCCAACACCCCTACAGGCCGGACCCGGGTGCCCCGTCTGGGGGCTCCAACCACACTGAGAAATGCCACTTCCTGCCCCCAAGGAGCCTTGCCCTTTGTGACAGTTGGAAGGAAAGGTTGATCCTCAGTTCCTTCAGGCTGCCTGGTGCCCCACCAGTTGGCCCAGAGGAAGGAAGGGCTGCCTGGCCTTGTCCCGAGCAGCCCAGCGGCCCAGCCGTGCAGGCTGTCCTTGCTCTAAGCCCCTTTAATCCGATGGCTGAGTGCAGTGAGCCATGACCAGGGCTTCAGGAGCCTCCCGAGCCAGGCACCAGTGTTCTCAGTACCTCCAAGAGTAGTGGAGAGGTTGCTGCCTGGCTCTGTGGCTGGCAGGAGGTGGGAGATGAACCTGGGGGGCAGGGCAGAGGCTTCAGCTGGATGCACAAAGGTGCCTGGGCCCCTCGAGGTCTCAGGAAGGAGGGTCTGAGCTAACATGGGGGAGCTATGACCTGCGAGGACAGGCTGGACGAGTGTGGGGAGCCCATTCTGCAGGTGCTGCTTTCTTCCTGTTGGGGGATCCCCATCATCCTCCCATGGACCCCAAGCATGGCTGAGTTCTTGGTTCCCCACTTCCTATTACCCCAATTTCTGCTTTTAGGATAATTTGAGAAGCTTTTCTATCCAAGGGAGGTGCGTTGAGTGGAAGTGGTGCTTTTATTCAGGCAAGATCGTGCCATAGGAGAGCAGGGGCATTGGGGTCAGACGGGCCAGCCTCTGATCTCAGTGAGGTCACTGAGGCTGGGTGACCACAGGCAGGATACTTAGCCTCTCTGGACCTCAGTTTTCTCATCTATAAACTAAGGACAAATCATACTTTTCAGAGTGATTCTGATTAGCTAAAATAATGAACGTGAAGCTCCTAGTACAGTACCTGGTGCACGAACAGGCAAAGAGTAAATTGTCCCATGTTCTGCGTGTCCTCCCCTCCCACGTGGGATTCTGTGCTTTGTGCCCCTTTCACGTGGTTATCACAGACCCTCCTATGTCAGACCCCATTCCACCGGACCCCTTTGGAGCCTAGTCACCAAGCTGTCTGCCCCTTCCTTCAGAGAAGCCTGGCCTGGCTTGGCCAAAATGCTGCCTGGCCTGCAGTGAGTCACAGGATTGGGTTGGAAATCAAACTGTGTGCTCTTGGCGGCTGGCTGGGGCTGGGAGGTGGCCCTCTTTCCCATGTGCAGACACATTCCCTGGGCACAGCTGAGCCTTAATGTGATTGTGGAGAGAAGCTCAGCTTGGCGTCTGGAATAACACCACCGGCCTTGAGGTTTGTGCTGTCTCATCATCTGGGAAGGTGGCCAAGCCAAATTGGCATCTTGCTCTCCGGGGGCCTGGAGAGCTGCCCTTTGCTGGCTCATCTGCTGGTCCTCATGCCCCTTCCCACTGAAGGCCACTAGGTCCTGAGCAGCCCGTTCTGGGGGCTCACCCCTCTGGGCACCACACTGCCTTTGGTGAGGAAGTCTCTTGTAAGATACTGCCTGCTGCCCTAGCTTCCTGGTTCTAGGGAAACCTGCCACCATCCCCAGAAAAAGGACAGACCAGCTGCTGTCTTGGGGGTGGGGTCCCTGGAGGCCCTTGTAATGCTCTTGGGAGGCTGCGCCTACTGGCAAGAACCTAAGTAGGTCCAAGGTTCTGTCTGACCAAGGTCAAGCCCGTTCTGGGGGCTCACCCCTCTGGGCACCACACTGCCTTTGGTGAGGAAGTCTCTTGTCAGATACTGCCTGCTGCCCTAGCTTCCTGGTTCTAGGGAAACCTGCCACCATCCCCAGAAAAAGGACAGACCAGCTGCTGTCTTGGGGGTGGGGACCCTGGAGGCCCTTGTAATGCTCTTGGGAGGCTGCGCCTACTGGCAAGAACCTAAGTAGGTCCAAGGTTCTGTCTGACCAAGGTCAGGGCTGGCCCAAGTGGACCCAGCAGAACGCTGATTGGGAACACACTGTGAGCCAGACTTGAATATTTCTGTTCCAGCATCACCTCTTCCAACCCCACCTCCTTTCCGATGTGTGGGGAGAATGGGTCTTAGTGTGGATGGAAAGCCACTTGCCCGCTGGCTAGCTCAGGAGGGCAGGGGTGGCTGCGGGTGGGAGGTGCGGGTTGGCGGGATGGCCACACCTTTCAGCGCAGCTAGCATGAGTCAGGCTCCTGGGCTACTTTCAAGGGCAAAAATGAGAATCATAGGTCAAGTTACCAGGTCTTAGATGCACAAACACTATTTTGGAGTTGAGAGCTGGGATCATTGGGATCCCGGTGCCAGCAGGCCTGGGTCTCTGGTTTTTTTGCATCCTGAAGTGGAGGATTTGAGCTGGTAACTCTCTTGGGAGGCTCAGTTCATGGTGTGGGAGAGCCACGGGTAGTACTGAAAAGAGGACCACCGTTGCATCTGCAGGCTAGTGAAAGCTTTGCCCCTGCATTTCTGTGTGGCCTTGGGGAAGTCCCTTAACCTTTCAGAACCTCAGCCTATTTATTGCAATTAAAATATTCTGCCCCTCGTAGCTTCCAGAGTTAGGATGGCAATTAAGTCAGATGATATCTATTTGAAAACGTCTTCCAAAAAATACTCTAAATATGTCAGGGGCTGTTGGTGTTTGTATCAAGTGGTGCTCAGCAGGGCTCATGTGAGCTCAACCCTGAAACTCCCCCCTGCTTTCCTTTAGCTGGGTTCTCTAGAACTTTCTCTAAATCAAGAAGTTGGTTTTGCTTGTTTGTTTTGGCTTCTGATAGACACAAAAGGCACCGTGAGAGCTAGAGAGTCTCCTGGCAGCCAGGCCAAGGCCCAAGATTCCTGACCTGACACCGCCTCCAGGAAGCCAGGGTGATGGGCAGCACCGCATGTGATTTCTCTATGGCAAGAGGGTAGGCGAGAAGTTTGTGCCTTGACCCTTCCAACTCCTCTTGGAATAAGTCTGATCCATGCCCCCTGGGGTGATCTGGTCCCTTTGAGCTGGACCAAATTATTATTGACCCTGTGACAGGGTCCATTTCCTAGTTTGTTCCTCCCTAGCCCTTTTTTTTTTTTTTTTTTTTTTTTTTTTTTT